>NC_056732.1:101133815-101431315 GCF_019279795.1 Protopterus annectens
AGGATCCATGGAGGCAGTGTTCATGGTTTTAGTGAGTGCGGCCAACACCTGGTCCTTACTAATAGTTGGGGGGTAGTATGTTTGAGGGGATTTCACATGGTGGAATGGGGGGAGTGGAGGTTGAAGTCTGAACTGAATTTATCAGCCAGTAAATCTGCTATGTCACCCTGATTGGTGAAGGTAGTACCATTCACTACCAGTTCGGTACACTTCTGTGCATTATTGCTGAGGTTCCAGACATAGCTGAAGAAGGCCTTGTGATTGTCATTAGCCTGCAATGATATCCTGATCTTATAGTTAGCCTTCTTGTACTTAATTAGACCTCTTAGTTTCTTGTTTAGTTGTATAAGAGAGCACTTGACTTTAAGGAAGTTGCTCTTCCTTATTCTGGCCATAAGTTTTCTTTTTTTATTATATACCCAGTTTAATTGAGTATTCCACCACTCGGGTTTGTTTTAGGCATTTGTTTTGGGTTTACTTCTGGTAAGTATGACAGCCTCTCCAGCCATTCACATGTTTCTATAGGGACTCGGTGATAATTCTGCCATCATAGCTGCATTCTTGAGGTTACAGGGAGCCTTGAATTTTGACAGACTGTCACTTACTAGGATGTAGTTTACCTTAGAATAGTTCCTAATTGTTACTGATTTAGCTGTGTTTTCCAGGTTGATTTTTACTTCAAAGAAAACTGGTTGTAATCTGACCTCGCTAGTAAGGAAGTGACACGGGGTGGGGAGTGCAATGCCTCCCACATTAGTGAGAACTAGATCTAGTATGTTTGATCCTTTGGTTGGAGTGTACACGATATATTCCAGAGTGTTTGTCTTAATAAAGTTGAGGAGGCAATGTGCCTATGAGTATGAGGCACTGCAAGTTTCTCCAGTCTATAGAGGAGTAGCTAAAGTCACCCATGAATAGGGTACTTGGTTAGATGGTGAGTGCCTGTAGTAGGTTTAGATAAGAGATGGGAGACTCTAGGGACATAGATGATAATCTATAGCTAGTCCTGATATGGTGAGGGACCTTATGTATGGTGACTTGAACATGGATGAGCACCATGTTATCATCTTGTTAAACTAACCTGGTGGCATGATTGTTACTAATGTATACTGAGACATCTCCATCTTTAGCCCTAGTTTGTGTTGCTGTTGGTCTGAATGTGTGGAAGACAATGTTGTCGTGCATTGTCACAATACTTATTACTGCTATAACTGCTGTTTTGGTTACAGTACAGATATTTACATTCTCCAGAGTGAGGATGGCTGGAAGGGTGAGAAGTTTTTTGTTTGGACTCCTAGCATTGAGCAGTAACACCATAAGGTTACCTGTAGACTTTTTCTCTATGTTTGTAGTTTTATCGTTTTGACATTGTCTAAAAAAGGCTTTAAGGGGATGGATCAAGTTTTAGCCACTATTCAAAAGCCTGGGGGGACAGGTGCAGCCCATCCTTGGCAAAGCAAAATGGTCTGTTGACCATGTCCTCCCATGCTGACAGACATTGGATCCCCCTGGAGTGATATCAGAAACTAAGCCAGTTATTAAAATCAATTATTTTGTGTTCATACGCTGGCATCATCTTGGGTGATGGTAGAATGCTGCTCAATGCAAGGGTCATACCTGTTTGTGACACGTATTCCAAGAAATCCATTATACCTCTCCCATATAGTCCAGTGAGGTACATCTCAGGTCATTTACACCCACATGAACTATGATAGAATCATATTGATACCTAGAGTGCAGTGACTTGAATGCTTGCATGTTATTGTGGACCCTGGCTCCAATAGGCAACTAGCCATTATCTTGTTGTCTAACCTAGTGAGTGGGGCATCTGTAACAGAGTCCCCAGTGACAAGAGTATTAGATAAACTGTTTGTTTGCCTTATGGACTTTGCTGTTGATTGACCATTGGGTGTAGGCTTACGTAAGATGTTTAGTGTTGCTTTTGGTGTGTGTTTTAGTGATTGCTGAGGAAAAGTGTTGCTGTTAGGTAGCTTTGGAGAACTTTGAGATTTGGGAAGATTTGTTTTAAGTACCTCAGTGTAAGACAATGTGTGTGTGGGGGTGGAGTGTGGGTATTCCTAACAGTCTTGTTTGTATGCAGCATTTTTCCCCTTCAAGGAAGTTGTGTATTTACATCTCTTGCATACCGTGTTATTTTATTTAATGATTAAGTAGTTGTGTGAGAACATGTGACAATTGCTATATTGCCCTAGGATACCCAAATCTACCAAGCTAGCCACAGAGCCGTTTGGAAATTGCATACCCATGTTGTCTGGTCCTGTAATAGGATGGTCTGTTTATAATTAAGGATTGGATTTTAACAGGAGTCTCCCAGGGTAGTTTCTGGTGTCAAGGGCAAGATATTTTATAGTGCTGGGTTATGTGTTAGCTAGCTGCTGTAAGCTTAATTCCACACAGTGCCACACTGTTTAACCTGTTTAACACATATACATATGTTATGTAATTTGTACAAAGTAAAACAGATTAGGAAGTGCATTCCCTAAATGCAACATATTTTATTTATATACCACCTTCCCCCATGTACTCTGTTTATCTATTTTTCCTGTTTCCTTTGTTCTTTTTTGGTAGATTAACTGTTGCTTTTTCATTTCAAAGGTCTATGATAATTGCATACTTTGCAAACTGTGTAGGAGTTTGCATTTTTTTATGAACTGGCTATGTCATATTGGCTTTGTGATCTAATGAGGTAAGTTTGATTTCTTTCATGTGTCTTGTGAACGTTTTGTAAGTGGTTTAGCAATTCTGTAAGAGTTTTATTTTTATTTTGTAGTTTTAATGTTGATTATGTATTTATATTAGTTTAAAAATGAAATTCATAGGGAGAAATGGAATTGGTCCTCACAATTCCTTTTTTGTCTCTGTGCAGCATACCTCTCAATTGCCCAGATGTTTGCAGAATGTCCAGATTTTTGTCTCATATTTTTGGTCTCTTCCTTATAAAATTTGTGTTTTTCTGGCAAAACACTGAGGATTCAAATCTACCTGTGGAAAAATTCTTTGAAGTCTGCCTGGGGTATAAAAATACCTATGCAGACACTTCCAAGCAAAGATCCTAAACCTTCTAGACTTTGTTGCATACTAGGGATCCATACATATATCCTCCCATTGTCCTCTTGTAAATTGTTTTTTCTGTCTCTCTTTCCAATCTTTTCTAACCTCTTATGATTGATTTTTATAGCTATCAAGCAGTATTTTATATGTCATACTAAGTATTCTTTTTTCAACAGCAGCTTCTATTCCAGATTCAACTAAAACACTACCAGAGCAGATCTTTCACTTAAAATTACCCTATACTTTTCTCTTTGCCTGTACTCTGATATCAATCCATGGTAGAGAAAGCAGTCTGTAGTCTGCAGTCAAAACATCTTCTTGGCCTCATCCCACTCTGTTTCCTTTCCCTCTCTAGTTATTTGTTTCCAGTACCTTGGTTTCTTTGTGAGTTTTTTTCTAGTAAATTCCAACCCCCTTTTTCCTATTTTCTGTACCCCTACTTGTAGCCATCCCTGTTGGTAAAATCTCCTTTCACCAGTCTCATGTTAACTTAGTGGTTAGGATAATTTCTGCTACTTTATGAATGTAATATTCTGTATGGTTATTATTCTCCTTAAACATCTGCATGCAAAATCCCACTCTCTCGCTTATTTCTTGAACTTCACCCCTCTTCATCATCATTCATTTCCAATTTGAATTATAACCTTATGCTGAAACTTAACTGTAGCTGTAAAATATCCCTTCAAATTAGGTAATCCTAAACTACCTTATTCTATTGGAAGGATCAACATATCCCACTTAACTCTTGCCCTCTTCCCCTCCCAGATAAATGCTGCCAACTCTTTAGTAATTATTGTCTGCAGCTTCTCTGGTTGATAAAAGTGTGCCTGGCTTGTATATAAAAATAAAGAGAATAAAAACATTTTCACTGCTTTTATCTTACTATCCATAGTTATAAACAAGAGCTTCCAGTTTCTGTGGTATCTTTTTCTTTACTCTCTTCCCACATATCCGTGGTTCCTCTTGTCAAACACAACTTATCAGAGAGGAACCCTCCCACTTTAATTCTTGCCTCTGATCCTTCATGTATCCTAATTAACCGTATGATTGTATCAGGGAATGCAAATGCTTCCATTGCCCTACTCATAAAATCCCACTTACGCTATTGAATGCTTTTTCTGCATCAAGACCCAATGGCAACAGCAGTATTATTTTTTTTTATTCTACTTCCCTCTGGATTATCATTGTTTTATTATTGCCTCCCCTCTTGAAAATCACATTGATCCATATCTGTCAATTTTGTCAACATCTTTGGCATTCTTTAAGATAGTGTAGACATAAACACTTTTTATAATCATGTTTTAAAATGGAAATAGGTCTAAATGACTCTAGGTCTGATGAGTCTTTACCGTCTTTAGGTAATACAGCCACCATAGCTTTCTTCCAAGCTATTTGGTGCTGCCCCTCCTTTTAAAATACTTTTAAATAAAACCTTCTAGTTCTTTATCACTTTCTTCCCTTCTAACTTCCAAAATTCCACAGGAATACCATCTGTTCCTGGAGACCTTCTTGAAGACTGATTATACATCACCATTTTTATCTCATCTGCTTTTATCTTAACTGTTAGTTGTTGAGCCTCATGTACCTCTAACCTTGATATAACTAAGTCTTCCATAAATATTTCTATTTGTACTCTTTTTTTTTTATTTTCACATTTCTCTGCTTTATGTAAATTTCCCTGATTTAAAAAAAAATATCTCCAGTACCTCTGTTTAGGTTTGCTGTTATTTTTCTTCTTAAAGGGCACCCTATGTTCAGTTTAGCAACAACCCTTTCTGCTTTCTTTTGCCTAAGTCTTGGGCTAAAAGTTTTTGTGCTTTGAAGTTCTTTTAAAAATAGTTGCTTAACAGCAATGTTTTTAAATTCATGCATGCATGCATGCATGCTTGCATCCATCCATCCACAACACCTTTTTCCCATTTTTGCACATGGGGTTGAGAAGATGTCACTTTAACAGTAACAATCATCTTGTTCCCATAATATGTGTTCAGGCTGTTCTTAAAAATGTCTAAACTAGTTCTTGCTTTAATGTGGTTTTAGTAGTCTATTCCATGCAACAGCTGTTTTCACAGTGAACCAATTAGTACACTTCTCATTCCTATAAAATCTTCTACATAGGTTGTCTGATTATTCCCTACTACTTTTTAATAACCCCAAACATTCCCAGAGATACTATCCTAAATGCCTTATATACCTGAATAAGATCTAATTTTAAATATCTGCAAGAGATACTGTACATGTTCAGATATTTTAATCTTTCATAATAACCTAAATGTTCACATCTGTGGATACTTTGGGTATATTTCCACTGTACTCTCACCAGTTTACTCATGCTTGTTTTCTTATAATATTTTCTTATAGTTACACCATACTCAAGTTTGGGTTTAATGTAATTAACAATCAGTGACTTCATCATTTTTGATTTCCTAGACTCCATGAATCTTTTTGTGCAACCTGTAGTTCTATAACTATATTTAACCAATTGGTTGATATGATTAGAAAAACTCAAAGCTGGATCCACCCACATACCCAGGTCCTTAAATGAATCTACATTTTCAGTCGCTATGTGCTGTATCAAATATTCACCTTTCAAGTTTATGTTTCCTAAATCCCATATGCTTAGTTTTTGAAGTATGTTATCAGCATTTTGCTCTCCTGTGCCCAAGTGGTCAGTTTAGTCAAGTTATTTTGCAGACATGCCCCATCTGTAACCAAGGGTGTAGCTAGGCATACTGTCTGTACTCAAGTGGGTACATTTTTTTCTGAGCATCTCTCAGAAGCCTTGTAACTGAAACAGTACAAAATGTCTGAATGATTGCCTACTATAGAGTGCTATGCAAAACATGCTTTCTTAAGAAGAATGTACTTCTAAAATACTCTTTTTATGGTTACAGTTGGCAACAATTGAAAGTAAAGTGACCCTTTCTGAAGTGCACAGGGGCAGCATTTTGAGAGCTGAGTATTTTTTTTAATGAAAGGTGGGTGGTGGGGACAACAGCATACAGTTAGAGTACAAAATATAAATTTCTGGCTACACCCCTATGTGTAACACCTTTAATCAGTTCACCCAAGTTCAGGTCATCTGCATACAGATTGTAGAATACCTCAGGTGAAAAAGATAGGTCTGAAAGACACAGTCTAAACAAGTAAGGGCCTAGGATAGAGCCCTGTGGGACACCCTGATTGTAACCAAGGATTTCACCTGTCCAGTTGCTGTATGATACTTGCCATATCCTATTTCTAAGCCATGCAGCTATCCATCATATCAAGAGTAAATCTATACTTAGGTGTAATTTATTGAACAGTGTTATGTGTATGACCCTGTAAAATGCTGAAGTTAAATCTATATAAATAATATCACAGCACAATTTTTCATTCATAACTGTTATTATATTGTTATAGAACACCATGTTCAGATGGTAATAGATCTGTTTTCAACAAATGCATGCCCAGCCTCTCCAGTTCTGACAATAATGTATCCAATATTACCTTCACCATTATTTTTCCACAACGTGAAAGTAGACTTAAGGGTCTGTATGACTCTGGGTTTGTCCTACTCTCCTTTCCCTTAAAGACAGGTTTAATAAGCATATCTCTCCAATCTTGAGAAATATCCCCATATTTTATGATATAATAAATAGTAGATATAATGGTATTATAAATTCTTGTTTAAGTGTTCTCAGGTCATTATTACTTATTCTGTCTCCTCCCAGTGCTTTGTTTGGATCCAGTTTGCGCAGTTCTTTTTCAATATAATCTAATTTGATTCCAGTATCTGGGGTTACCTGGATATCACTAGAACAACTTATCACCCCCTTTGTGGAACCAAACTGCTTTGCATCTGTAACCTGTTGTGTCTGAGAATACATTTTAGAATCTACACAGTTTATCAATTTGTATGTCTTTACTCCTGCTACATCTTATGTATCTATAAAACGGTTTCCTATTATGCTTAATATATTTATTTAAATTTTCAAATTTTTCTTGATTTTTGTCTAACACTATGCTTTGTTTTTCTAGCTTGTTTGTTTCAGTTTTTCAAAGTTTCAGTTTTCAAAATTGTAGCTCGACCACTTTTCCAGTTCTTATATTTTTTTTCTTTCACCTTAGTTGGGAATCTTGTTCTTATGGAAAATTATCCTCTGACTTTGTATGCCTAGATCATGATGTTAAACATTTTTTTTTTGCACTCAAACAATTTCTCTTTCAAAACTTTCCACATTCCTTCTGCAGTTTTTCCATTGAATGCATCACTCCAGTTAGTTTTACATTGTGACTGTTTTGTGTCCATATAATCTGTAATTAATATTCTGTGCATTAGTTTAGAAACCAAGTAACCTTTATAACTCCATGATCACCGAACATCAGTGGTGATAAAACATGGCATGTAGTAAGAGTAATTTATTTAGGAACACAAACAATGTTTAGTATGTTCTTTTCTCTGGTAGTTTTTTTTTTTTTTAATCTGAAGCAATTGCTGTTTATGAACATATATTGTGAATAACTTTCTTACTAATATTGTTGAATCAATATTATACAATGATTGGCCATTAACATTTTAAAACAAGCACGCTGATTTGCCAGCCCAACCAGTGTGCCCATTGTAAATCTGAGAATATACCAACGGAAAAAGGTCTGGTCGCCCAGACTTTTTACCATTCGTATATTCTTTAATTTTAGCTTTTTTCAACAAAAACAAAATCTGTAGTCCAAAGGACTCCAGACATACGAGAGAGACACCATGCAGAAAATACAAGGGAAATCAGGTACATTGTTTAAAACTAAAGATACGTACCTGATTTCCCTTGTATTTCCTCCATTCTGTCTCTCTCCTACCCTAAACTTCCCGAACTTTTTTTTTTTAATTAAAAAAAAAAGGAAAAGCAGAGCAACGGAGATCTTCTTTTCTCCATTGCTTACTTTCCCAAGCACCGATGTACTGGGTATGCGTGGGAATGCAAGTCCCATATGCATGCACAGTACATCAATACAAGGAAGCAGTATACCACTAGCCATGGAAGAACAGTAATGTACCATTATACAAAGATGTTATTTAAGAAAAGTACGTTTTTTTTTCTTAAATAATGTCATTGTATAATAGCAATAACCAACTCTGTGGTTGTGGTATATTAATATTTACCCACGGTTGGCTTTATTTAATCACTCGGGCTTCGTCCTTGTGATTAAACTACACCAACCATGGGTAAATCTTCAATATACCACACCAACATCATTGGTTATTGCTATATTATTCCAGTCTGTTTCTGGTAAATTGAAGCCCCCGGCTACTGTTATTCTTCCTTCCTGTGTTTCACACAAGAAATGCATAAATTCCCCTTGGTCATCTGTACTTGACTTTGGTGGGCTATGTACTCCAACTGTTATATGTTCAGGGTTGTCTTTATTGTCACAGGTACACAAGCTAAAGTGTTGGTGTTGTCACTGAACATGTACTAGGCATTAAGCACTAGGGGCATGCTGTTATCAGACAATAAACCTTGACTCGTGGTATCTTATTCCACTTAAAAAAAAATGTACCCCTCTGCCCAGGAAAACAAATGAAATAAATATGAATAGGAAGTAAAGAAATACCTGTTTCAGTTCCTCATGCACACATAAACACACACTCAGATACACCTGCACACTACCCCACCACAGACACACACACACACACACACACACACACACACACACACACACACACACATCCACGCATGACTTTTTGATTACAACTGGTCATAGGAGTTACATTTTTACAGCTCCAAAAAGTTTAAAAGTTAATTTTCACTTCCTGTGATGTGATATACTTGGTTGATATGTGTAATAGTCACCGACAAAGGAAATACCCAAGATACATTCAAGTCTGTTTTTCAGTATCACATTTACACCTTCTCTCTGTACCTCCACCTCCCAGTATCACTACTTGTGAGAATGAGAGAGAACAGCAAGCAGTTATTGCTTTGTTAATGTAATTTGTTGATTGGATAGATCCCATGAAGCTTTGATACACACACACACACACACACACACACACACACACACACACACACACACACACACAAACACACAATTGCCTGTTTAAAGATGGAGTAGCAACATTTTACAATTGCTGCAAAAAAGATCATATTGTGTTCCTATATGATGAAGTCTGTTGTCTTGCTAAACAGTCTTCTGCAAAGAGAATACTGCATCTTCATTCAGGTCAGTTTCTATTTCTGCATTTGCAGTTAATTTTTTAAAATCTTCTCAGCACTTATACAAGCAAATACGAGAGACAATATGTAAAAGAATGTTTACTTTTTTCATTTGTTGTTTGGGTAGAGCCTATTGACTGAATTTATTTCTTTTGTTCATGGAAGAGATCGTATTTATACTGACCGGGGGATGTTTGGGCAGGACACCAGTGGAAGGTCTGTTTTGCTTTTTCCACTTGTTATTGTGTCATAAAGAGTTGAAGAAGGTAATCAGCAAGTCATTTTGATTCTGTTTCTACACTTTCTCAAGGTAATGCAATAGAATTCTCTTTTCAAGATTTCAGTACATCAAACCATTATTAAAAATGTTCCACTAAGTAATGCTCATGTTGCAGAGCTTAGTGTGGAAGCAGAACTGACTGTACCTGAAATGCTTGCTTCAGATGCTGTGTGGATGATTCCCAGGAATATGCTTCATTGGCTGATGTAATTGACAGAACAGAAGCAGTTAATGTTAGTGATATGAAGCAATACAACAGCATCGGTCAGGAGTCATTTGTTAGGTCTTTTCTAAAGTGACAGATGTTTATAGTCTGTAGGGATTCCTATAATGTTGTACATAAAGTTATTATCACCTTATTCATACCTTTATGCCAGTTGATATGACCAGGTGTGATACTCTTTGGTAGGATAAACAATGTTTAATGACTACAGCACTTGTGGTTTGGGTGGAAGATTTTAATCACGGTTACAGAAAGTCATCTCATGCTGACATTTCTAGTTCACTGAAAGTCGTTTACACAGATTCTATTTTGTGTTATTGTCTCATACCTCTCAACCTCTTAGAGCAAGAAATCTGGACAAACCCATAAATAATGGGGGGCAAAGGCCCAAAAATAGGGATAAATTTTAAATATTTCTGTTACAAACTTAGAAAGTTGATAGAATAATATTGAATTAGCATGCATTTTCTGAAGAGTATAAAACCTGAAACTCAAATGCCTGTCATTATATCCTGACTTGAATCTTCAATTATTTTCCAATGATTTCCTGGAAAACCTCAGTTTTATGAGAAACAGACCAAAATATGAGACAAAAATCTGGACATTCTGCAAAAATCTGTGCAGTTGAGAGGTATGTTTTCAGTCGCTGAAATTTCTTTCAGAAAATCATTGTGAATCCTCATTTACATGCCAGATGAAAAAGTGTCTCTCAGGATATACTTGTGCACTGGAAAAATGCTTCCACATCTCTAAGAATGCTTACACATTCTCGCAGAGCAAAAGCAGGGGGAAATATAAGGCTAATTTTCAATAAACAGTCATGTTCACAAGAGCCTTTTCCCTTAATTTAGAAAGTTGTCCTAAGAGCAAAACAAGGCAAGTTCATACCTCTCGCTCTCAGAGCATTAAAAATCTTAGCACTGGCCTTTAGAAGTCATAGCAATGGGTCAGAAAAAGGATCACTTTCTTTCATTTCACAAAAGAAGGCCTTTATATAATAGACCCTTTATAGTTATTCTACAGACTTAGTTTTTTAACTAAGATATATATACATATATAATATATATATATATGTGTGTGTGTGTGTGTGTGTGTGTGTGTGTGTGTGTGTGTGTGTGTGTGTATATATTCATAAACAGGTCTGACTTTAGGAGCAACACAGTAAATCTAAGAGGAACAAGATTTGAAGGTCGAAAGTCCTACCACTGTGCCTAAATCATAGTAGTTGAGAGTTGAGAGATGTGAAGGAAATCTGATTTTGGTAGCTCCCTCTTGGCCTATTCATACTTTAACAAGCCTAATTTCTCTTGTTTCATGTCTGTTAGCTCGCCAGTGACCCAACAAGAATGCAAAGTACCATATCCCAAATTTAAACCTTTGGATCTGTCTGTCAACATGTTGATCCCTACTATCCTTAATAGCTGTTTTTTTTTTTTTAACATCATATGATCTAATACAAAAAAAATTATTTTGTATGGAAGTTGTAGAGATTTGTTTTCTGGACAAGGATGAAAGGTCTGGCTCCACATAGTTGGTAGTTGGACAGAAGATTAAGGAGCTGTTACCAAGTTATATTTTGTGGTCCAGTGGTCCAGGGTTTGATTTTTTCAGCCTCCAGTGCCTAACTGAGGATGTCTCTGAACAACTCACTTAAGTAGACAGTGTTCCCAGGCCGAGTCTGAAAAAGGTCCATGGAGATCAGTGCTCTACCTCGGTTAACAAATAAATAAATACACTGTCCCGTACCAACATTTATAGACATTTTAAAATATTTACTTAATGCTAATTTAGCTACTTTAACAATTATGGTTAATGTTTCTGTAGTATTTGCCTATCACTTCTCCTACAGATAGCAGTTTATGTATAATAAGGCCTTTCATAAAGTTTTCCTTAGCTAAGACTTCCAAGAGGACAAACTCATCCACAGGATTTGGCCTTTATGTTGGAGAATATAACTTAACCTTGGTTAGAACTAGCAGATTCAAAAGAGTTAAATGTACTGTATTACATAAATGGCAGTTTTTCTGGTTGTGGTTACGTCTGGCAGAAGGATTTCCAAGTTACAATACAAACTGTCTTGTATTAAGCACCTTACTTAGTTTTACATAATGAAGGTATGTCATTGAAAACAAATACTGCTAAATTCCTCTAAAACAAAACAGTGCTTTTTGGAACTAGGCAAAAGCTTAGTGTCATCTCCAGGCATCTTAAAATCCTTGATTATCTTAATAACACTATTGAAAATGTCACTTCATTCAAATACATAGGGGGTTGGTTGGACTCCTTCATAAATTTCCAACTCCATCTGGACTACACAGAAAAAAAAATCAACTCTCCCCTATTTTGTGTGAATAGGATCTTCCATTTTCTATCCAGCCCATGTAGAAATGTCATAGGTAAAAGTATCTTACTGGTTCAGCTGTAATACTGTCTCCTGCTAATTGCTGTAGCCTCTTAAAGAAATATATCAGCCATTCAGTCTATTTTAAATGCTATTTGCAGATTGAACACTCTCCCCAAGAAATGAACACCACTGTAAAACCATTGAAAGAGCTAACTGGCTCCATGTGAAACTGTGCTGACTTTCTACTTTACTCTCAGTTATTTAAACTTATCAAGAATGAGACCTTCCCCCACTAGCTTTCAGACTATTCAGAGATGCACGAACATACACCCTTGGACATCTTAACAACTCATGGCATCTCCTCCAAGCCCCCACACTAGGCCTCGCTGTACAGGCCATGCTTTCTCAGTCCTTGGTCCCAAACTGTAGGAATCTCTTCCTTCTTTTCTTAAAGATAATTCCACTTACCCCATTTGCCATTCACAACTAAAAGCACACACAAGACTATGGAAATGCAACTGCTATCTCTCTGATCATATAACTTCTGTCTACGTACCTTGCACTGACTCTATTTTTGACTGTGATTCTTTCAGTATGCCATCTCTGATGACATTCTATTTAATGCATGTGTATACTATGTTTGTTTCAGTCACTGTGTAGATAATGTAATTTATCTATTGCTTTTACAGCCAACTATGATATTCACTTTGCATTGCATGCATATAGCATATATATTTTGCATTCTCTCTGTATATAATGTCATGTATCTATTGTGTTTTTCCTAGGCCAATACTGAAATGGGTTCAGTGGGATCAGTTCTTTATCCCGCTTAACAAATTCAAAATAAACAAAATAAAATAAAGCCCATCTTTCATGCCAAATATAGTTTCTGTAGTAAGTCAACCAACCTATACAGTTTCTGGTGCTCTTTGCCGACTGTGAAAATGACAGAAAAGCACCATCTACATTTGTTGGACATTCACAAGACAGCTAAGATACTGCACAAGAAGGTCAGATTATTACAGAAGTACTTTGCTCTTTTAAAAAGAGAGAGAAGGCTTACTAGAACATAAATAGACTTTTAAATGGTTGACACACTTTATTGTCTTTCGGTATGACTAAATACCAAAGGAATCTACGATCTTAAATGCACAACCTCATTCCACAAGGACAATGAAGAGATTAGCAGCAAATTTCAGGAGTGTTAATACACAAAATATTTTAGAAATTGATACATGGTCTACTGTCTACACCTTCATTAATTAAGTAGATTCATTGCATAGAAGTTAAGAAATGTTTTGAGGTTTGGGGGGATAGTGTAACTTTCCGCTCAGTGTGAGGTAGTCCTACTTGCAAGTCTACACAGTTGTTAATATTTACTGTTACAGAAATAAAACAATAGGAGTAGATCTTTCAGTAGAGGTCAATGTAACAGTAAACTTAGTTTCCTTCTATCCTCCTCATAAATTTATGTAACACCACACATACAGTCACGCTGAATGCAGCCCCAGACATTAAGCTCCTAAGGCAAGCAAACACACTTCACAGGACTCTCATGATAGGGGAATCCATTGTAAGATATACTGATGCCCCTCTAACCAGGATGAATAAGGAGAAGATAGTGATTATTTCATAGGTTCATAGGTTGGTACTAGGCTATCAGCCCTAGGGCCTATACAAGCCTAGCCATAACAATTCCCTGGCTATTTCGTCCCACACTATTTACTTCCCTGGACCCCTGTCTAGCAGGGTGACTGACATGATCCCCGGGGTGAATTTCCTTTCTCCTATCCAATCGTCAAGGTTCCTTTTGAAAAGGGCCAAAGAGGCACTCTGCTTGACATGTATGGGCAATCTATTCCAGAGTCTGGGGAGTGGGTCAGGAACCTATCCATCCAGCATATTTTTTTGTAGTAGCTTATCTAGAGCCAGGATCAGCCAAATTAACATGATACAACCTGCAATAAGATTAATACAGTGTGAGTCTTGTACTGCAACACTGTATATGTAGCTATGCAAAAGTGCAGTATTTCTGAGGAGCACTTTACAGCAGTGACAAACTTTGGCATAATGTTTAGCATATGGACAGGATTAACCAAAACTTTCCTGTCCAATATGGAGAGAATGTGTATAAACAGTGAAGTGTACTACAGTGCAGGTTTTGAAATAAGAAAATGCATTCAGTGTACCAGTCTTAGAAACATTTGCAGGAGAACATATGGGTATACCATTATGCATTTACAACTGAGATCATGCTATATTAACTGGCCATTTTAAAGCAGCAGATGTGTATGTGGTTACAAAGACACAGTTAACAAATTTAGTGGGATCTGCTAAAGAAATGTAGAGTAGGTGTGACTTGCATAGTGCACCTACTGCATTATTAACACACAGAGAATTGTAACTAGGGCAGGGTGAAGGGGTCAGCTGCCCTGTGTGTAAGCAAGTTGTTAGGGGACATGATTGGCAGGTGCTGATGGTAAGGGATGCCGTACTGACACTGACTTATAAGTGAATGTTAATACTGCATTTCTGATCATGGGTTAAGTGCCCAGTGTGTGAATGTGTCTGCTAGTAACTGTAGCAATCTGCTACAGTTGTAACAAGCAGCTTGCTACAGTTACGTTAACTTTGAGAATATCTCAATTTTTGCTATAGTTTGTGGAACTGCACAGCTTGCCAGATGACCTAGCTAAGTTTCTGAGCACACACCCCTAATAAAGCATGCCTACATTTTTGTACATGCAAATTATCTAATATGGATTGTGCACTTGTAGCAAATTACTGCAAGCAGAATATCACTGTGGCATTTACATGCATTGCTTTGACATAGCAGTTACTATAGTACAATTGCATTTGAAAATACATTATGATATCAGTAGCTCGACAGATACCAGACTTGTCTTTGATGCTGGCAGATCTGAAAGCTGTGGGTTATATACCCATACCAGGCAGTCAGATAATTGTTTCTAATACCGACACTGCAGTACAGCATGGGGAGATGATGTACTCTTGAGAACAGGTCCCTCAAATGAGACATTAAACAGATGACCCATTTCTACCTGAGTTGCTGGTAGTTCAAGTGGATATAAAAGATCCATGGACATTATTGAATAGAGTATGGGTTGCTTTGTGTATACATCTTAATACTGTACACATTTTACATTGTTTTCACTTTAACATTCTCGATGTTTACACTTTCAGTTTCACATTAATAATATTTAAACTTTTCATTTTGTCTGAAATATATTGACATCATGGTAACAATGTTCCCTTATTATTTTATTACCTTATTACCATTCATTCTATCCCCCTGTCCTTTTTTCCATTAACACTTTTTTATATCAACTACATAGTAATCAGTTGCATCTTCTTTCCACAATACCTATATTGCTGCAAGCAATATTTTGTCCCATTTGCCAATTTTATGTTTCCGTCCTTTCAAATACTTTCCATACAATATCATGTCTGTATTTGTATTTTCATTTGTACTCATTTTTTAAACTTTCTCTAACATTTCATTCTTTTTACATTCAAATAATATACTTTTGTTTCTTACTCATTAATTCATTACATTTCTTTGCCTGTCTTACTTTATATTTCAAATTCCTTTTACTAATAATTTATCCAGCAGAGTTCTGCACAGAAAATCTCCTGCCTCGTTAAACATCTCAAACCTTTTCCCTCTATTTTTACAGCATGTTTTACCTCTTCCTTTAAGTCTTCCCATGGCTGTACCAAGCCATATTTTCTATAACCATATTATACCATTTGTTTCTATTTACAGCAGTTTCACTGCATTGTAACTTCCATAACTTAACTTTGTTTTCACATTCTTGTTTGTCTTTCTTTTCCTGCTAACTACACCCTTTCTTCTTCTTTCATTCTTCTGCATTTTGACATATTTCACAAATACAGTTTCCTATCTTTTTTGTTTCTCTCTGTTTTACCTACCGTATTGCCCAGAACATATGTATAAATGTTAAATATACAGCAGTTGTTTAATTCAGACAATATATATATATATATATATATATATATATATATATATATATATATATATATATCACCCTTTTTAATGGAATTCAGTCTTGACCCCAAATAAAACCACAAAATACATCTAACAGTTTTTTCTTCATATGCTGGAGACACATATGTCCTCCCCAGCAAAACTATGTTAGATTTTCCAGCATAATATTTAACATTCATGCATTTTTCTTTAGTGATAAATAAACACTTTTTTTCCAAATCAGTAACTTTTATCTTTTCTGCCATTGTTTATCTCCATTATTGTATTATGCTTTCATACTCTAAAATGTCACTACCGATACACTTAATTCTTTTCTGGTACAGTATGTGCTATTTGTTTTATTTCACTAACACCCTTACTCTTCCGTTTGTTTAACTGTAATCCCTCTTTTGTTAATGATTTTTCAGTTTTTACCACAGTTGCACTCTTCTAAATCTTAGCCACAATAAACTAAATAATTTGCATATGACAAACACATTGGTATTATAGTTCATTTGTCCATCACTCGTCTTGATTCTGTTATGCCATAAGTGGATGTTTGTATTATTACATTCATTACCAGTATAACAAAAAAAAATGGAATGTCTTTGTTTAACTCCTTTATTAATTCTTATTTTTCTTCCCTCTATCCATTTACCATAACTTTCACCCATGATTTTTCATAACACATTCTCATTACATTCATTACTTTTCCACAGCCTCACATGCCTCTAATATCTTCTATATTGCCTCACGACTTACCCCATCATATGTTTTTGCTGTATTACATGTTACTAATCTTTGCCACCTTGCCTTCTTTCATGGAGGAAAAATCAATGGTTTTATCCATGAAGGCTTCTGCCAAGGCTCCAAGTCTCTCATAAAGCTGTTGTTTTTGATGTTGTTTTCTTCATCCAATACTTTATGCTTCCTTTTTGCATTGTTTTCATTGAAAAATATAATCTGCTTTTCCTAGTGTTTCTAGCCTCCAATGTTTTATATCTTTTTTCATCTTTTTTCCCTACAAATTTAATCAGCCCACCACATATCTGTTATTCTTTTATACTTGTTTTCAACCACTCATTCAATATTTAAATGAGCACTGTTGTATTACTTTTATCTATTTCTTTACAGTATCCATAACTTAATCCATCCAGTGCTAGTGCTGATTACATCCTTCTATCCCTCACAGTTTCTGCATTTCTTCCATTTTAATGTTCTCTTAAAATATTTCTTAACACTTCAAGCTAGTCTTTTCTTCTTCCATATTCCTCCTTCTTATTATTATTTTCCATATATTTTTCTCAAACGTTTTAACTTCCTGTATAATTTCTTACTGTATGTATGTTCAATTACTTTCATCTAATATTGCATCCATCTTTCTACTGTTTCTTTCCCTAAAATAGTTAGACTTCCTCTTTGATTCCTTTTAAAAATATTTTGCCTCATTGTTGTCTTTACTTTCTTTTTATTTTTCCACACAATTCTTTTATTTCTCATATTTTCTCACTACCTTGTTCTATCCCATTTCATACTTTCTCATAATTTATTCTTATTTCATCTTACCTCTTCCTTTCATTCTGTTTCCACTTCTAAAAAAATGAAAAAAAAAAACATTTCTCTACTTTTACTTATACACCACCCACCAATATGCCAAATTTTTATAAAGGACTCTCTTTATCACATCTTGTTACCATAATTTCCTATGTTCTTCCATTTTCATCCTTTTTGCTAACCTCACTGCTTAACGTTTTATTTAATTTTCTTCTGTTATTACCTCTCTGTCATCCCCTATTATAGAGCATACTCCTTTGTGATGTGAAAATTCAGCCGTTCCACCCCGCCCCTTCCACTTCCTTCATATCTTTTTGAATATATTACATAATCTATTTCAGATTTAAACTTCCTGTCCTGTATGTCCAATCCCTATTTTCCTTATTTGTAACCCTCGTCATTCTATTAACTCTTTCTTTCTTTACTTTTTTGTTTAAACACAAAAAGCTGTTTTATTGCAAAATGCTTTAATACAAGTTGTGCAGTCCATATGCATGGTGCACTGTTTTTTCCCTGTCAGCTGGCCCAGTTCTTAATGCATACTACTCTTCTGTCTTGGGTTATATCATACAGAGCCAGGAGTTACAATCTATCATTAACCGCAATAAGTCTTCAACATTATACATCCTACACACCACTCTTCATTCCCTTTCTTGTCTTCCTCCCCATCTGCTGTGCCATGCCCACTAATGTATGTGCTCTTTTCTCTACGATTTCCCTTGGCCTCACCCACTGTCTTTTCGATTTCTATATTCTTCCTCCCTGTTTTATCTTCTCAGTGCTTCTTCCCACTTTCTCCATTTCATTTCATGAAATTTGACACCTTCTTCTTTTGGCAATTTTCTCCTGTTTACACTGTCTGTTAGCACTATCACCTTTTCTGTTTTTGCTATCTGTTCAGTCTTCATCTTCATAGTAATTGATTTTAGCTACTGTCATTTGTAGGATATTTAAAGCTTTTACCTACTGTTTAGTCATTAGGTTTCCAATGTAACTTAAAAGGAATTCATGTTTTAGTTGCTTTGTGTTACTTAAGATTTTTTGTAGTAGTTTATGTAACTCTGATCTAAACCTGACTAAATTGCTACAACCCCTTAATATATGCTTCCAGTCTCCTACCAGATCCTGTTTTGTATGTCCAGCACCTTCTATCCACTTCTGTGAATATTTTGCTCAGTTTTTTTTTTTTTTTGGTGTATAAAAAATATGTCTCTAAACATTTTCAGCTGAATATATGAAATTTATTCAACTGGAAATGTTTAGAGACTTATCCAGCTAAATATATGAAATGTATTTTGCCTTAGTTACCTTGTTTGATGCTTCATAAATTTTCTTCTATCTTTCTACAAACTTCTCCAAGTATCTCTTCCCAATTAAGTAATATTTTCTTCCTACATTTTTCTCCTTTGCTCCTTATTAAATATTTACACCATCTATTCATTAGTTTTTCTCCTCTATTCTTGCTTATGTGAGCAACTGAATTACTTGTGGCATTTCCATTTTTCACTTCTCAAGTTTCGACACCATGTTTTCCTAATATTTCCAGTATCTCTCTGTATTGTAACCATTCATCTTGCCCTATTTTGTATTGTTCTATAACATCACTCCTTTCCATTCCTGTGTTGTTTTTTCCTTAACTGTTCCCAGTAATATACTTTTACATCTTTCTTCCACCAATTTCTCAGCATTGTCATATGCATTTCAAAACGTAGTTTATAGAATCCACTTGGTTTTAACTCAAAATTCCACTGTGACCCGTCTTTTCTCCCTAATGTTGCCTCCAGTGTTTTCACAAGTACTCCCCAATATTCTTTGTTTCAAATACTCAGGATTTTCACTTTGTCTGCAGAGATGGCTAGTTTCTATTCCTGATTTTGCGTCACCCACCCCCTTATCTCTGAATTTCTTAGTTTTTGTGCCAAAGGCTCCAGATACATTAAAATAATCATGGAGACAATGGGCACTCATATTTTGTCCATTTTCTTATTCGTATTAGACAAGATCCACACAGAGGCCTATCCTTTCCGTCACTTTCCATAAATAAACTCAGTGCACCCTAGCAAATGCATTTTCTGCATCTGTTCCCACTATCACCAGGACATTATTATTTTTTTTATCCACCAATAATATATTGCCAGGTGTTGGCCTTCCTTTCACAAAGCCACATTGGTCTAAGTCAGCAATACTTGGAAGTACTTTTGCAATCCTACTTGCTATTATAGCTGCAATCACTTTATAATCATGATTAAGTACTGCTATTGTTTTTAAAATCCTGGGTTCAATGGGTCCTTCCCATCCTTCAATATTACTGTGACAACTGCTTTCTTCCCTGAGTCTGGTATCTCCTTTCTTTTGTATTGAACAATTTGTGCCACACCTGACCAAGCCCTTTCTTTCTCTCCTTCCATATTTCTACTGGCAGTCCATCCTACCCTGGTAATGATCACTTATTTCTTGCTCTGATATGGTTGAATTAAGATCTCCCCTTCTTCTTCTTGGGTATTGAAGCCTTCAAAAAGACTGTCCTTTGCCTGATCCCATTTCCCATTACATTCCTGCTATGCATAACCCCCCTGATAATACTGTTCTGTTCTGGTTCCTTGCAGCCCTACATGTTCTCACACATCACTTTTCTTATACATCTCTAAGCCTTCTGTTGTCTTAATTTACTAGCTAACATTTTACTGCAGCTTGGGGGGGGGTGTTTATAAAGTATCTTTTTGTTGCCTCCTTTCTGCAGTTTCTTCTGGAACGGTGCAGTGGTACAGCAGTTTGTGTTTTCACTCACAGCAAGAGGTTCTCCGGTTCAATTCTTGGCTGGGGTGCCTTCTGTGTGGAGTCTGCATTTCCTTCTTGCATTTGTGTGGGTTTCATCTGGGTACTCCGGTTTCCTCCCACATTATAAAGACATGCAACTGGAGCATTTCTCCCTGGTCCTCCGCTTGTTCCAAGTCGGACTTTCCTGATAAATAAAACTAAATAACATAAATAAATAATTAGTTAACTTGGAGCCAGTGCCTCTTCTCCCAGTTCAGTCCTTCCACTTCTTCTAAAAATGTCCTTAATTCCATTTTACATACCTCTCTGTCTCTTAAAATCTGGTCCCCTTTCCTCCTGACCATCCCTAACACCCCATTTGTTCCCATACTTTTTCCTTTTTTATTCTTAATTCTCCTTCACTCTCTCTTGTGCTCCAGTGTCACTCTAATGTAATTTGACTTGCTGTTTTCACTTTACATGCTGCAGGTACATGGTCTGAAAGATACCTAGAGTGTGTTGTAATGTACCCTATCATGTGTTTGTTCTCTTTTGATAGATAGACTCTGTCCAGTCTTGACTGACTTCCAAATCTCCCTGCATAAAGTGTGTATTCCTTCCTCCCCTGCCATGTGTTTCCTGTGTCACTCGAGACATGTACCTTGCAAAATGACTTTAAGAACAACCCTTGTTACATTATCACTTCCACTCACATCTGTCAGGTCTTTTACTATATTCCAATCCTGCTGTTATTGTAATTCCATTATGAAGCTCTATAATTTCTCCCAAAATCCATCTTATATCTTCCACCCAAGTTCTTGGTGAAATATGCACATTCCCAAAGTAATTCTGCTAGTGCACCAGTTGTCTCTTAATGGCTCTTAATGTCTCCCTTGTTCATTCTGGTCTCCTTCTGTGTTATACTTTGTCTCCTGATGAAGGTGAGGATTCTTCTTTTTCCACCTTAATACGCTTCAGTGTATAATCCCTCCATTTGACTTTTCCTAATCAGACTTTCACTTTTCTGCTTGTCTAAATGTGTCTCCCATAACATTATTATATAATTGTTATTCTTTGTAACATATTCTAATATTTAGTCCTTTTGTCTGTTCTGTAAGACTGTTCTTATTCCATGTTATTAACAGAATGGCCATGTTGTTCCCTAGCTTTCCTATTTCTCCCCTTTTCAGTGGCACTGCTTTCCTTACTTTTACTTTCCTCCTGTGATACAGATTCACTTGCTCCCTTCCTTCTGTTTACTCTAAATGTAAACTTCCTTCTCATCTCAGGTTTATTGTTAAACCTGACTACACTGCCTGTTGAACAACCTACCTGTTGAACAACATATTCTAAACAACGCATTTTGTCCCCTCCCTTCTATGTTCCCTTAAACTCATTCTGAGTCTCTGCTCATTTCTGGTGCTCTGATTTATGGTTTCCTGATGCATTTTTGTGCCCTCAGACACTTGCCTAATCTTCATTTTAATTCATTCTGTTTAACCTCTTTACAAATACCTGTTCGGTTTATTTGCATTGCTTTCACCTTTCTGTGTTGCCCAGAATAATGTCCTGTTGTCTTCATTTTCCTTTTTCTTTCTGTATTTCTCTGGTTGTTAATTCCCCCTTGTAATTTTGCCTCAACATGCTTTAGTTTCCCCTGTCCCTCTTTCTCCCTCTCCACACCAGTTACTCCATATTCGCTATGCCATGTAACTTTAAATATTTGATCTTCCTGGATCAGTTGTGTATTATTTTTCTGTATATTGTACCAACCTTTTTTATTCTTACTCTCCTCACCCCACTGCATTCCTTTGGAAGTTACATTACATTAATGTGAATGGCCTTTTATTTATTATCTTAACTGCCCCAGACTAATACCTATTATGCTGTTTCCTTTTCCTCTGTCTCAACTATTTAATTCCCCACACCACCCCCCACTTCCGTTCTTGAGTCAACCTTACTGGCAGTGACTCATATCTTTTAAGTTTTCCGTCCTATTCCTATAAATTTGATGCATTTCTATATATCTTCCCCTTTAGCTGTTCCCACAATAATCATGTTTCATTACATGCATACTTAATGTTGTCCCTTTTCGCACCTTCACATACTACCTGTGCACCTTCTACCAATTTATGCTACTTGTAAAGCATTTTGTTAGCCACCCAGATGTTTGTCCCCAGTTACTGAGAGAAACACAACTTTCCCCTTCACATGAGGTATACTTTATATTGAAAAACGTTTCATTTACAGTGTCAGCCAGTTCAACTTCACTTGATAATTTTAACAAATACATTTTTCAATTCTCTATTTTCATTTTAAGTTGCTAGCCCTCTTTATGGAAGTTTAATTTAATACTGTTGTACTAACCTTGTCTGGTAGTGTTATATAGTATAGTTCACTGATGTAAACTTTCTTTGCTTAACAGTTCAAGTAAAAGGTTTACTGCTGCTTCTGTCTGGAGTAGTCCTTACATTGACCATGTAAGTGCTTTAAAGGAGAACCGCACCCAAAAACTGAAGGAAAAAAACATATTTTTAAGCATATATTGAAATTTTCTGTATTAGTAATTTCTCTGTATCAAAGTAAGTGGTTATTATTATTTCTAATGTGTCATACCCTAAAATGGACTGAAAGGGGGCTGCCATAGGTAACAAGATTTTGGTTTACAGTTAATGCCTTTGTCTTCCTGTTGCCATTTTAAAGGGATAAAGAGAAATCCCTGTGGTGAGAAGATCATTTACTGTGGTTTCCTCTCACATCAGCTTACAGCAGTACTGACACTGCCTACTCTTGACTCTCATCATCCATCCGCGTTTTAATTACTTTGTTTCTTTGATTTTCAGTAGTGGCCATCTCTGATACAGCATTGTAGGGGATGTTTGAATGACAGGCTTGGAAATGTAGTTGTGTTAATTGTTCTTTTCAGAGTAATAGCTGTAGTTCAGTGTTGAAGTGTGAGAAAGCTGACCCCTGTGATTAATAGGTGTTACTTGGGCTGAAATGGTTGGTGTTACATTCATGGTATTTTAGTATTGCAGTGAGAATTGGAGTCTTTGATGTTAGTCTTCCTTCCCCAGCTCACTGACTTGTCTCAACAAATCTCAGTATGCAATGCAAAAATGTAACAAAACACAAGAAGCATGCATTTCCGCAGAAAATACAACATGGAAAAAATCCAAACTCAAATACTGATAGAAAATAAAAAGAATAAGATGAAAATATTGTCCTTCTATGTGGCACTCAGAGAGTTTGATTAAAGTGGAAGACAACCAATTTGTAATAATAAAAAAATAAAATAAGTATAACTTGTGTCTTATTCATATGCATCTGAAAACTAAGCTTGAAAGCTTTGCTTTTGTTTGTACTCCATGCCACACTTTATCTATGGTGTGATGCTTGCAATCTGTGGCTGATGAGGCATATTTAAATGCTATTGTTAAAGAGCCATTATTTTCTTAATGGCTTTGTAGTTGGAATAAGTGACCTAACCTAATTACTGTGCCACCTTTTAGTGCCTTCATGATGTAACAGATGATGAGACAAATGCAAGAAAGAAAGGCAGACACAAATAAGTTCAGACATAAAACCAATGGAATAATTATTAAATGATGCTTTTTCTGTATGTGACATGTTTAGTGCTTGATTACAGGGAAGGGAAATCCTTCTGGAAGGAAAAAAAACTTGACATTTGGGTGGGTAGAGTTCTCCATTAAGTCCAACACAATCCATGAGTTTTCTTTTCTCTTATTCTTCCTGTTAGTTGTCTTCCTCCACGTAAATCTCTTCTATTACCTGTAACTCTCTCCTTTTAAACTTTTACAAACTCTTCTTGTATGTTGCTCAGTGTCTTTCTGCTGGTCCAACATTTTCCTTTTAGACATTGGAAAGGACTTCAGTGGCCACTTCTCTTTCATTCTTTTGGTCTAGTCCATCCTGCTGCCCCCTTCTTGATTTCTTTTCTCTTTAGCTCCTCCCTGGGCCATCTCCAGTTTTTCTCTAGCTCTGAAATGACTGCTTCTGGTTCCAAGAATGACTTTATTCCATGTGGGAAAAAATATACATTATAGCTGGATAGAGGAACTTGATCTTGGATTCAGCTGTCTGCACTTTTAACATATGGGGTGAATTTGCTCATTTTCATTCTGGTGCCCAGTAAAAATTATGACCCACAGCAGTCTTTTGATCCCTGACTGTTAAATTTTTGCCGTTTCTATAATAAACATAATTGTTCTTTGAGTTTGTACTTTCATTAAATCCATTGGGTTTAAACTGTCTGTGCTTTGTTGATGAAAATAGTTTCTTTTGACATTCCCGTCCACTTGCTGAACTCATTGGTAGTAAACATTTTACAATGCCTTCCTTCTAGACAATCTGATACCTTCACTAATCTGAAAATTTTAGATCTCTGTCTGTCCTCCATCTCTTGGATCTTCTCCTCCAGTTCTTTACACACTGCTTCCAACTCTGATACCCTCATTCTTGTATAACTTATGGTATCAGTGGTCTTTATTACATCTGAGGGTTTGGAGAGTGCTATTTCAACATTATCTAGTCTTTTGTCTGTTTTCTTTATACAGTCCATTTGACAATCATTGATTTTGAGCACCTCTGTGAACATCTTATCCATTTTTGACTAAGCACTGACATCTCCTTCATATATTTGGTTGTCAGTTGCAGGGCCACATTTTGTTTTCATCTCCTGTTGCTGCTCTTTCTCAGATACTCTTTTTTTGTTTACTTCACTGCATCCACTCGCTGTGCTTTTCTTCTTCTTTGGCATTCACATTGTTACAGATTAATAGAGATGTTGTAGGTTTTATCCTGCAGGCCTACTTCTGTTTAACTCTTTTTATTCTTGGGAGAAGGAGGGGTCATCCTACTGTCAGTTAGCTGGGTGCCATAATAGAAGGTCAGCTTTTTGTTCACCTTAATATATTTTATTTTTCCTCTTTCCTGTTTTATGTTACAATTAAATTCTTCCACCATAATTATTGAGATGCCATTTAATACCTGTTTATTTCTACAAACATATATTTCTTATCAGACATATTTGTTTATGCATATATTGCTGTTAGTCTGTCCCATCTTTCCTTTCTTCTCATATCACATATTGCAACCTTTCTAGGTGCCACTACAGTAATATCTGATATTTTTACATCCTCACTTATCAAAATCCATGTTGATGAATATGTCTCATTTCCCACTGACCTATGTACAGAGAGACACACTAAGTCATAAAATACCAGGATTTGAGCAGAAACAAGAGCAATGCTGAAAAGCCATACTTAGTTCCAGTAGTAGTAGTAGGAGCATCAGGACTAATAAAAAAAATAATTACAATTGTACTTAAATATGCTACTAATACATGTTTCCCAGTATGAATTACAGAAGGAAGAAATCCTGGACACATTGTGGGTGCTGAGAAGAGCAGTCTTAGCTACAATTAAACATACAAAGTAAAAACAACAGTAATTTCACAAACTCCAATCATACCCTGACTTAGGAATGGGGTACATTCCTGTTGTGGTATTACAAACCCAAAACACTTGGAGAAGTTAAACCCAAAAGAAATATCTTCCATTCCCATATTACTGACATTCTTTCTCTGTTTTCCTTCTTAACCGACTGTGTGTCCCTCAAGCATATAAGTGCATAGGTGTTTACTAGGCTAATGACCACAGGGGCCTTTTTAAGCTCAGCCATTCATCCCAAATCTCTGACAAGTTCTGGTACTCTTTATAAGTGTAAGTAGGGGCTTGGGGTGTGAAACATTTACAAGCAGTGGCCTTGGAGATGAATCATTTACAGGCTGCCTGTGTCCATTAGAGACATAGGTGCCAAACCAGGGATGAATTTCCTGTTCCCCATCCAACTGTTCATGTTACAGTTGAATTTGGGTTAGGGAGGAACTCTGCCTCACATGGATGGGGATCCTGTCCCAGAGAAGGGATAGTCTCTGGGATACATAGCTGTCTCTCCAGAAGGTTCTACGTATATCACAAACAAGGTTCAAGTCTTTAGAATAGGTAATTTTGGTCCTGTTTGTTTTGTGGATATGTAAGAGGTCCATCAGGATGGGGTTTGACAATGCCTTGTATGCCAGGCATAGATCTCCCCTCATCAGCCTGTAGGAGACAGAATTCAGGGATAGGGCTTTGAGATGGTCTTCACAGGATGTTACTTACACTCTGTATTCTTTTAGTGCGGAACCTCTGTGAAAGTTTCAGTTGTTAGATATGCCTGGTTACCAAAGGGGGCAATGTACTCAATGATAGGTCTGATGAATGCCGAATACAATGGAATAATGACTTCCTTAGATCTAGATACCATACCTTTGTTTATAAGTTGCACAACATAGAATAATTTCCTCACTGCTGTAGACATGTGATGGTCAAAGGCTAGATTACTGTCTGTGTGTCCCTATGCCCCTGACCACTGAGTCTCACTCTTAGGTGTGTGTTGTCAATATGGTAGTTACCAGGGGTGGATGACTTCCCAAAGAATACTGTTATGTATTTCTTGGCATTAGTTTTAGCCCATGATCTGGTACTGATTGTTTGTCTGTATAAGCCCTTCCTGGAGAACATTTGTGTCAGTGGATGATTCAATGACACCTCCTAATTTGCAGTCATCTGCTAAGTTAGTCAACCAGAGGCCATTAACGTTGTCCTTGACTTCAGAGAAGTGCCAAAAAGGAGCAGTTCCAGGACTCATCCCTGAAGGACTCCACTTGTGACTGGAATTTTTGTAGAGGTGGACTCCTCAGTTCTAACTTCCTAGGTCCTGTCTGTGAGCCATCTGGGTATCCACTGGGTTATATAAGAGTTGTTTGTACCTAACCTCTTAAGTTTGTCAAAATGCATGAGTAGGGGATTGTGTCAAATGCCTTGGCCAGGTCAAAGTAGGCAGTATGAACCATTTTGCCCTCATCCATTGCTTTGGTGACCTTCTCAAAGAAGTTCACCTGTTTGAGTAGGCAGGACCTGCCCTTGATGAAACCAAACTGGGTTGCGTTCAGAGTCTGGAGGTTTCCTATGTTAATGTTGATAATTTCAATGATAATTCTTTCCATGGCTTTGCATATACATCTAGTGAGACATACGGGTCTGTGGTTTCCAGGGTCTGTAGATGGCCCACCTTTGTGCAGAGGGATGACTGTTGCTGTTCTACATTCATGATTCATGAAGCCTCTTTGGAGGCTACAGTTAACTAGCAATTCCAGAGGACCAAATGGATCATGTTTTATTCTATTTAGAAGAGATCTTGGGATATTGTCTGGCCCCACTGATGCAGTGTTCTTGGCCTTAGAGAGAGCATTAAGGACTTGTTCCTTAGTGATAACAGGGGTGTTATATTTGATGAGGAGAGAAGGGTAAAGTTGGAGCTGAATTTGTTGGCCAGTAGGATTGCTGTATCTTCTGGCTAAGTGTAGGTGGCTCCATTTACAGTGAGCTTTGCACACATTTGTGTATTGCCTTTGATGTTCTTTGAGGTTGTGGACATAGCTAATGAAAGCCTTGTTGGTTGCCCATGGCTTGGGAGGCCAAATTTTCCTCAAATTTGTCTTTTGTAGACTTTTTTCTATCCTTTGGGTTGTTTGTTTAGTTTGATGAGAATGCTTTTATCTTGCTGGGTGCTGCATTTCCTAATTTTTCCCATGATTTTCTACCTTCTGTTATACAGTCTGTTGATGTTTTGATTCCACCAGGATGGCTTGTTTTTTTGAGTTAGTTCTGTACTACTTCCTGGTTGGTACAGTAGCCTGTATGTATAGTGTTTTTGTGAGCAGTTCTGGATAGGCAGCAGTGTTCTCTGGGTTTATGGGGGCTTGAAATTTTGCCAGGTTATCACTTAATAGTAGAAGTTAGCCTTAGAGTACATCCTGAATATTTCAGGGTTAACTGGGATTCCAGGTTTTATTTTTACTTCAAAGGAAACCATTTTATGGTCTTACCTTACCAGAGATGACATTACACTAGGTGGTGTGCACCACTTTTCCATATTAGTGAGAACCAGATCCAGTATGGTTGCTCCGTTGGTTGGTGTACTGGCAGTCTGGTCCAAGGAGTTTGTGTTTACAAAATCCAGGAATATCTGTACTTGTACATTTGGTGTCATATATGATTCCTAGTTAATAGTGAGGTAATTAAAGTCACCCATGAATATGGTATTGTGTTGAATGGTGCTTCTGATACATGATATGAGTTTCCTGAGTCATACAGGAGCCTGTAGCTTGAAAGGAAGTGGTTTTGGCTGTGGTGATTTGAATATGGAGAAGGTCAATGGCATTGTCCTCTCTGATCAGCCTTGAGGTATATTTATTTTTGATGTAAATCGAGACACATCCACCTTTGTCCCTGTCTGTTTAGTAGCTGGGCTAAATGTGTAGAAGGCATTATAACCTTGTACTGCCGGTGTGCTGTCCAAGGCTTTTAACCATATCTCAGTGACCACACAGGCATCAGCATTATCTAGGGTGAATAGAGCTTCTAGGGAGTGGAATTTGTTTTGTTTAGACTCCTAGCATTGAGCAGTAACACCTTTAGATTTTCTTGATTTTGATTTGCTGTGTTGGAAGTAAGTACTTTCAGTTTGGCATTGCCTAAAATAGGTACTATGGGGAAGACAATGTTTTAGCTAATATTTGAAAGCCTAGAGGTAAGAGGTGCAGACCATCCCTGAAAAGCAGTGTGATCTGTTGACCATCACCTTCCATGCTGACAAATATTGCAGCCCCTCAGAATGACACCAGATATCATATCCATACTGAATTGTTTGCACCATTCAGTCACTAACAAGCTCCTGATATCATTTTGTTGACTATTGACATTTAATGCAAATATTCCTATATTATCATTTTCCTTTTTTTCATTCTTCTTACTTTCAGTTTTTATTTTTCTCTTATCCTATCCCTTCACAGCTGATCTTTCTTCATTTTGTTTTCTTTCTTCCCATTTACAGCATTCCCTGTTCTCCTTCATCACTTTTTAATATTGCATTCTTATTTTAGCTGGTATCTTAGACCTTGGTGTCTGCAGACCATCCCCCTCTTCATTTATTGCACCCTTTCCAGTATTTTCTGTATTCTCATCTTCACTTATTTCCCCCATACCTTCTTCTTTACAAATATCTTCAGTACCATTTTGAATTAATTGTCCTTATTTTTTTGGTATTTTCATCTTCATTTTCTTGTTGTAGCAAAGGGCAGTCAAACCAGAAATATCAATTCTCATTACATTTTGTGCTTACTGCTTTAAATTTGTGGTAGTACACCCCCTCCCCACATTGTCCACATCTTCTTTTGTTACAGTCTTGCACCAAATGTGTATTTTCCCCTCCAAAAAAAAAACACTTTGGGGTTGTCCCCACTATCATTGTCCCTTTCCCCTCATTTAACATTACTATGTTTGACACTTGCTGTATTTTCCCTTCACTCACATTCAGTGTTACCCATACTTTTCAAAACCCTTTCTTTCAGTGTGCATTTTTTTAACTTTACTACAGACAGAAGAAAGTTCTTAACTCATATTCTCTTGCACCTGATGTTCTTAACAATACATTTAATTTTTTGAATTGCATGCTTAAATTCTGAGACAGAAAGTCTTTCCATGGTGACAACTTGCATTTCTTCTCACCTTCTTTCATAAAGCTCTCTGCTAACAAATACGTTTCAAATGTCACTTCACAAAAGTCTTCGTAAGTGAATTAATGCTTTTGTCTTTTAAATCAAAAGCCAGTTGCAAAATAACACTAACCTTAATGTCATATTGGGGTTGGGAGGGTGGCCTAATGGTTAAGGTGTTTGCCTTACAAACACAAGGTACAGGGTTTGAGTCTCACAAGGGATAATTGGCTAGGTTTAAAATGGCTCACAAGAGCAGTTAGCCTAGTACTAATCTATGAACCTATGCACCTATATATGTTAGCAGCTTTATTATTTTTTTCCTGATTCTTATCACTGGTTGCTTTTGTGCATATTGTATCTCACTGTTCTTTTGCAGGTCAGCTTCACTATTCCTCCATGCTTCCTCTTCTGCCTGCCTGACTCCCATAATCTTTGTAGTTCTCCTTTCAGTGTTTCTATTAGTTCTTTTCACTTCACCCTACTGCAGGTGTACATCCTTAAAATCGACTTTGCCACCAACCAAACCTACACTTAAATTCATACAATCAGTCCCAAACATTTTTCTTTCTCTCCTGCATTTTTAGAAATTTCCTATTCCTGTAGCACTCTTTCTACCATCACATTCGACTCAGCACCATCTCCATCCTTCGGTTGTTTATTTGGATTAAATTCATTAAGATTTATTTTTTCAAATCCTTCATGACCACAGTGGGTTATAGTTACCTGTATTACTTCAGCATCAGGGTCTTCAAGCCCTGTAGCATTCACAGTTCTGTAACTGCTGTCTTCTGAAATGTTGGATGTATCTAAACCTAATAGCAGCCCTCTGCCACCAGTTAGTACCTCAGACTAAATAAAGTAGGGGTTGCTTTATTTTTGTTAACACTTTTCCATAGGTTCATAGATATATACTAGGCTAATGATCACCAGGGTCTTTATGAGCCTAGCCATGCAACCCAACCCAGTTGTGTCCCTACTTATCATGAGTGTTTGTTAGAGGGAGTATACTAGGAAGTTTCTACAGGTTATTTGGGGGGGTGTCAGTTTGGGTATTACTGTCTGCCTCTGTCTGTCAAGGACATGGGTGTCAGATCTGGGGTGAATTTCCAATTTCCCATCCATTGGTCAAGGTTACGCTTAAATAGGGTTCGGGATAGACTGTGCTTCACAGAACATGGGGATCCTCTGAGACGCATATTCGTCTCACCAACACGTTTTATTTATTTCACAAGCCAAAATTTAAAACCTTGGATCTAGTAGTTCTGATGCTGTTCATTTTGCAGATGTGCAAAAGGTCCATCAGAGCTGAATCCAAGGATGCCATGTGACAGGCATAGATCTTCTCTCAGTAACCTATAGCAGACCAAGTATACAGATAGGGCTTTAAGGAGATGTCCTTCATGGATGCATCTGCAGTCATAACAAATGGGTTGTCCTGTCATCAGGCAGCCCTTCGGTCGGCAGTTCAAAGTCTGGGTCTGGCTTCGCTGATATTCGCACTTCACCCGACATCATCTCTGCTGGTCTCGGGTATAAAGGCATCAGCCGACGCCATTTTCCTCAGTCTTTCTTGCGAAGCTGTTCGCAAGTGCCGGTCGGTCAGATCCAGAGATTACTGGAACTACTACGAGAAGACTTCTAAAAAAAAGTACCCCGTAAGGGGACTCTTTCTTGCCTCAGCCGATGTCAGAAAAAGTCAATAACTGTTTAACTTGTGGGAAACAAATACCTCATAAAGATTTCCACTCTTACTGTCTGCCTTGCTTAGGCCCAGACCACGTAGCAGCCTGTCCGGGCCTGTGCTTCCTTCAACCGATAACGCTTAGGCATCGGTCGGAGTTTGCTGAACAGTTTTGCTCAGATTTTATGCGCCGGCCGTCGGATCCTCCGACTACCCAAATTGTTAAAAAAAGAAAGAAAGAAAAAGACGCGACACTCGCGGTCACGTTTAAAAACCCGCGGTTAAAGCAAAGCAGGAGTGTCTCGGGTTTCGTAAACCGAGAAAAACCGTCAAATCTCAGCCGAATCCATGACTACTACTGAGGCTCCTGCTACTTTAGTTGAATCGGCCTCAGAAATTTTGCCTACAACTGTGGTTCCTAGTGATTTATCAGACACCATCCCTTTGGATGTCTCTACCCCAGCACATGGTGCTGCTAGGCCTTCAGCAGCCATGTCTATTAAGGCCTTTGCCAGGGTTAAAGCAGCCAAATCTGCTAAATCAGTGCCTGTTAAGCCCCCCTCACACAGGCCCACTTCAAGTTCACAAATGCTTACTCTGGCAGAAGATTTAATATCCTTAATTAGGGGATCCCAATCTCACCCAGACAGGGCCTCTCAGCCCCCAGAAAAGAGACCTAGAGCAGAGCCCCCCCCCCGAGCCAGTGTCCTCTGATGATTCTGCGGAAGACTCAGACATTACAGACCAGCCAGAGGCTCCTTTTTCTACTTATGAAGATTCCGATGCTGAAGAATCCATTCCAGCTGCCTCTCCACCAGAGGAATTTTCCTTTGGGGAAACCTTACATGCCATGAGAGAACAATTCCAATGGCAGGGACAAGATTTCTCAGATTCAAGAAAAAGGCTTAGGACTTTTCTGCACTTACCACAACATAGGCCCTTAGCTATACCTCCTGTACTGCCTGTTGTGGATGATGCATTTAATGATGTTTGCACTGCTCCTGATTCTTTACCTCCAGCCCCTGCCAAACCAGATAGATTTTACAGGGTGCCAGACACTCATCACCACCTATACAAGGCCCCACTTGCAGATCCCAAAACTATATCCCAGGGGCCTAAGGCAGTAGCCTCGACCACAGCAAAAACCCTATTCCTTCTGAAAGGGAATCCAGGTCCTTAGAGATGGGGAAAAAGTTTACACCTCTGCTACTCTCTCAGCTAGAGCTTTAAACTGTCAGTTTCATATGATCCAATACCAAGAGGTTATGCTTGATCAGTTAACTAAAAAACTGTCCTCTGATGAATCCTTAGATAAGAAATATGTATTAGAAATGGTGAATAACATCCAACAGGTTAGTAACCATTCCTTAAAATGTGGCTATGATGTACTGGAGGCTTCATTTAGATCAGCCATGACTGGCACAGTGATAAGAAGGCATGCATGGTTGAAAGAAAAGGTCTGGATCATGTTAAAGCAAAGCTATTAGATGCTCCTATGGATAAGGCCAGTCTATTTGGTACACCTGCCCAGCAAGTAATGAAGAAAATGGAAGAAAAGGCAAAATCTGTACAAACAGTTAAAGATTTCTTACAGGTTCAGCCCCCAAGGTTTAGCAGGAACTGGCCTGCCAAAAATTGGTCCTTTCCTGACTCCACAAGATCCCAAAGGGGCAGGAATAGAGACTCTAGAAGCAGAAATCAATCCAGAGGAGGTGCCTACAGAGGACGACAGTGGCAAGGCAATAACCGAGGCACAGACACAACCACTGCCACTGCAACAGGACAATCACAGTGACTTGGCTCTGACACCGCCTACCAGGGAGCAAATAGCAGCACCTTTAGGCAGAAAGTTAGCCTTATTTTCGAAAAATTGGCACTGTATCACAAAAGACAAGTGGATTTTGCAAACCATAGACCAAGGCTACCGGTTCCACTTCCACACCTTACCAGTACAAAGAGGAATGCCAAACCTACCTCCAAATCAAAAAATAGAAGCTCTACAGCAGATAGCAGAATTAACAAAGATGAGAGCTGTGGAAAGAGTACCAATAACAGAACAGGGCAAAGGATTCTACTCCAGACTCTTCCTAGTACCAAGAAAGTTGGAGACCTATTCTCGACCTGTCCGTCTTAAACACATACATCATTGTCCCGAAATTGAAAATGCTGACCCTACAGCAACTTCTTCCCATGCTGGGCAAGGAGTGTTGGCTGGTAACTCTAGATCTCAAGGAGGCATACCTGCACGTCCCCATTCGACCAAATTGCAGAAGATACCTCAGATTTCTTGCAGGATCAGAGCATTATCAATTCTCAGCATTGCCCTTTGGCTTATCTACTGCGCCCAGAGTATTCACAAAATGCCTGGCATTAGTAATCGCTCACTGCAGACTACAGGGAATCCAAATTTATCCATACCTGGACGACTGCCTGTTACAAGCGGACAACAAAAGCAAGCTGACAACAGATTTACAAAGGGTCATTTACTTGCTACAAGCCCTGGGATACACAGTCAATTTACAAAAGTCAAGGCTGATACCATCCCAAACAAGAACATTCTTGGGCGCGGAATTGGACACAGTAAAACAAATGGCATTCCTAACTGCAGAAAAACAAAAAGAACTCCCTCTTTACTTCTTGGCTTTAACAAAGCAGAACAAACTAACAGCAAGAAAAGTTCTGCAGGCCTTGGGCTTCATGGCATCATGCATAATCTTGGTCCCACATGCCAGACTGCATATGAGAAAGCTACAGTGGTACCTAAAGAATTTATGGTCTCAGCACAGGCACAGCTAAGAAACAGTAATCCCACTAATCCCATGCATAAAACAGGAGTTCCTATGGTGGGCTCAAGCATGCCAGGCAAACCCAGGCTTACCCTTCCACAACTTTCGAGCAAGCCAAACCATCACAACGGACGCCTCAGACCTAGGATGGGGGGGCTCACATGCTGGACAAATGCATACAAGGATTGTGGACTCAAGACCAGCTGCACCTGCACATAAACCAAAAAGAAATGCTGGCAGTAAAACTGGCAATCCAAAAATTCAGTCCATTCCTCAAAGAAGGCCATTTGATGATAAGGACAGACAACACCACAGTCATGTGGTACATCAACAAACAGGGAGGCACTCATTCATACCCCCTATGCAGAATGACTTTGGACCTTTGGAATCTGGCTCTCAGCTACAACATCCAGTTACAGGCAATATTTGTGCCGGAAAAGAGAACACCCTAGCAGACATGTTAAGCAGAACCACCTCGGATGCTCACGAATGGATGCTACACCCGGACATCTTCAAGGCCATCACAAAGAAATGGGAATGCCACAAATAGATCTATTCGCCCCCACTCAATCACCAGCTCAAAAATTCTGCACAAGGACATTCCACCCACTTGCATGGAAGGTGGACTCTCTATCCTTCAGCTGGAAAGGCCTGACAGCATATGCATTTCCACCTCTTCCCTTGATGCACAAGGTACTACTGAAAATCAAAGAGGAATGTCCAAGGATAATCCTGATAGCTCGAATTGGCCAAGACAACACTGGTACCCATTACTGAGGAGCATGTCTCGGGAGAGAATGTGGTCAATACCCCTGATGCCTTTGATGTTAACTCAGAACAACTACAACATCATGCATCCAAACCTTAAAACCTTGCAACTGACGGCCTGGAACATCACATAGCAGCAACCAACCCAGACCTTTCCCAAAGGGTTAAAGACATTATCCTTGAAGCCCGCAGACCTTCAACAAGAAGGAACTATGCAGGAAAATGGAAAAGGTTTGTCATTTGGAGTACTGAAAGAGGAAAAGATGTGTCGAACATAGATATTGCTAACATTCTGGAGTACTTGGCAGAGCTTCTACATACAGGCCTGTCCTATTCCTCCATCAAGATACATGCATCAGCTATTTCAGCAGAATACAGCTTGATCCACCTGTCTTTTCATCCTCTACTCAGGCAGTTCCTCAGAGGGATCAAGAATGTAAAACCTCCTAGGAAACCACCATTACCAGCATGGGACTTGAACTTTGTGCTAGAAAAGTTGACACTCCCTCGTTTGAACCAGCAGCAACAGCAGATCTACAACACCTGTCATGGAAAACTGCTTTCCTACTGGCAATTACCTCAGCAAGGAGGGTTTGAACTACAGGCCTTAATGGCAGTGCAACCCTTCCTAATCTTCCATCAAGATAGGGTGTCCATGAGAACTAATCCTACATTTATGCCTAAGGTGGTATCCAGAGTGTCTTTAAACCAGGCAATCCACCTACCTACCTTCTTTCCCAATCCACAAAACGGGGGAAAGACTGCTGCATACCTTGGATGTACATAGACAGTTACGCTACTACCTGGACAGAACCAAAAGTAACAGAAAAACTGACCAGCTTTTAGTAGCCTATGCAACAGGAAGAAAGGAAAAGCAATTTCCAAACAGACAATCTCCAAATGGATAGGAAATTGCATAAGATTCTGTTACTCCTTCCATGGAAAACCAATTCCACAGAACATAAGACCTCATTCTACAAGGGCTACAGTCACTACCACAGCTTTCTTACGAGGAGTGGCAACCAAGGACATTATTGAGGCGGCTACTTGGACCTCCGTGCATACATTTGCCAAGCATTATAATTTACCTCTATACTCTAGATCCCTAGCAGGGTTTGCCACTGCTGTACTGCAAGGGATCCTAACTACACCATAATTTTTCTTCCTCCACCCCTAGTTTGGCTATGGTATTCTACCCATTTGTTATGACTGCAGATGCATCCATGAAGGACATAGTACAGTTTTGTACCTACCATAAATGTAGATGTCCGAACTGGATAGCATCTGCAGTCAGGATTACCCACCCTCCTTCCCTCTGTGGTACTCCTAGGGTATTTACCCTCCTAATAGCTAGCTGGGGAGTCTCTTATGGTGTATTTGTTTCTATATATGTACCTACATGCTCATTTTTTTGTGTTTGCCTCCTACTTTTTTGGAAACATTGGCATTTATCCAAAATTTAGCCTTCCAAGAGGGCAACTGGCATCTGGGGCAAGAAACACTGAGGAAAATGGCGTCGGCTGATGCCTTTATACCAAGACCAGCAGAGATGACGCCGGGTGAAGTGCGACATCAGCGGACCCAGACTTTGGAATCCGGCCGACCGAAGGGCTGCCTGACGACAGGACAACCCATTTGTTATGACTGCAGATACTATCCAGTTTGGACATCTACATTTATGGTAGGTACAAAACTGTACTATCCATATAGGACAATGTGTTTATATCCTGAATTCTGTTGTTAAGTAACTTTTGTGGCACTAAACTTCCTTGGACATGGATGCCATGCCCTTGCTTATAAGTTGGGTGACACAGAATGATTTTCTTTCTACTTTGAACACATGTTGGTCAAAGATTGGATTCTGTCTACCTATGTCTCCAGATTCCCAGACTACCAGGCCAGCTCTTCCAGGTGTCTTATCAATGGAATGATTAGCCTAGTTGGCAGTTTTCCCAAAAGGCACTATAATGCATTTCTTGGCACTGAGTTTTAATCCGTGACCTTGGCACCAGTCATTTGTTTGTGTTAGACCATCTTGTAAGATGTTTGTGTCTCGGGGGAATCTATGATAGCTCCTAATTTGCAGTCATCTGCAAGCTTGGACTGCCAAAGGCCCTTGACACTAGCCTTTACCTCCAAGAAGTAGATGCCAAGTAGGAGTTGTCCCAGCATGGAGCCCTGAGGTATCCCACTGGTGACAGGTCTCTTATTAGAGGTGGTCTCCCCAGTCCTGATTTCCTGTCTGTGAGCCAGCTGGCAATCCAGTGAGTTTTGTACGGGTTTAGTCCAGTTCAGTGAGCTTGTCAACTATACCCTAGTGGGATATTGTATCAAACATCACATCTTAGCCGGTTCCAGGTAGCTGGAATGGACCATTTCCCCTCATTCATTGCCTTGGTGACTTTCTCAAAGAAGTCCACCAGGTTTGGTAGGCATGAACATCCGCTGACAAAGCCAAACTGGATTGGGTCCAATGTCTGAAGGTTGCCATTGTCTTTGTTGATCATTTCCCATGATAGTTTGTTCCATTCTTTTGCATATTAGCCTACTCAGACTAATGGGTCATGAAGGTCTGCCCTTGTGAAGTAAGATAGCCATTGCAGTCTTCTTTCATTATTTACACATTCATTATATTTACATTTTATATCACACTTTATACAATTTATAAGACACTTAAAATATTAACTTTCCTAAATACATTCAACAACTTTTTCACCCCCCAACCCCTTCTAACATAACCGTTATTATATCGCATATTACCTCTTCATAATCTTTTCATTTGTTATAGAGTAGTTCTTTAAATCTTCATTTCCATAAACACCAAATAGCAATAGGTAAAACGTTGTCCCATTTTCAATTTCTTTCATTCTCAACCTTATATTTTCCATACAGAATCATGAACATGTCAATGTTTTAAATAATTTCCAGTCATAACCATCTTTGAATAATTTACAAAAATCTTCATTTTTTTTATAATTCAAAAATAATGTTGCGATATCTTTTCAGTATTACATATATTATACATTCTTTATTATATCATTTTGTATTTCATGTTACTTTTATCTGGCAGTTTTTCCAACAGTAAACACCACAGATAGTCACTGACTCCAACAAAGGATTCAAATCTTTCCTGCCTTTTCCTTCTTACTTTCTTGTATTTAGCCCCCATTTCCCAAGGATCAGTATAATAGTTATCTTTCATGGTTATGACTGGAAATTATTTAAAACATTCTTTCATTTCCCTTTGACTTTATTTGTAAGAATTTTCCATATTTTTATTTTACCTTCATATTCTTCTCTTCCAAACGTTGGTTTCTGTTTTCCTTTTCTTAGTCATCTTTTCTCCTGACTCATCTGCACATATTTATATTTTTTCAAACTGCAGATTTTAAAGTATTGTCCTTTTTTCAGGCACATGCTTTAAAACCTCGAACAAATTTATTGCTGATAAAAAAACAACTGGAGTTATTAAATTCAAATGCACATTTTCTTTTGTGTTATAAACTGTCCCTCATTCGACTGGATTCAGTCGTGTTCCCTACAAACAAAAAGTGCCCAGCAATTCAATTTCTATGCATCTTGGAAACAGATACCACCTGCATATGCTAACTGAACTAAAATATATGTGTTTAACATGCACACACATATATAAATATAAATATATATATATGTATGGGTCTACTTCATAACATTGAAATGTCTTAATGCTGAATTTCATAACATTGAGACCAAAACATCTAAATCCCAAAACATTGAAAACACAGAACATTGAAAGTGTGCATCATAACATTGAAAACTACAATGTATATGTAAATAACATCCACCTATAACAACACCTAACAAACACACCTTCTACTACGTTTTTGCAGGGGGGCAAGTCCCCCTACACCCCCCATGTTGGGGGCTGTGCCCCCCACACCCTCCATAAATTAAATATACCAACTTCAAGATCGCACTACAGTGGAAAAGTTAATTTCCTAACCTCAGTGTATGGTGATTGTGATACAGTAAGGTTAGGAAATTAAATTTTTCCCACTGTAGTGTGATCTTGGAGTTGATATATTTAATTTACAGGGGGTGTGGGGTAATTTGCGGGGGATGGGGTGCAGATCCCCACATGGGGTGTGCAGGGGGGCTTGCCCCTCTGCAGAAATGTAGTAGAAAGTGTGTTTGTTAGTTAGGTGTTGTTATAGGTGGAGAGGATGTTATTTACATATGCACTGTAGATTTCAATGTTATGAAGCACACTTTCAATGTTCTGAGTTTTCAGTGTTTTGGGTTTTCAGTGTTTTGGGATTTAGATGTTTTGGTCTCAATGTTATGAAATTCATTGTTATGAAATTTCAATGTTATGAAGTAGACCCAAACAAACATTTAAGTTTTTACACAAAAAAGTATGTGCAAAGTGTTTTGTGCAAAACCAAAATTCTTTAGTCATTTCTATGGATGAATGGAAGAGGGAAAGCTGGTAAAAAAAGGGTAAGCATTCTGAAGTGAACTACTTTAAGCCAGTTAAGTGTATTTTGCAGCTCAGACAAAATAAAGGAAATGGTTATACTGCATGTATTTCTAGGTGAATGGGATCAGCTCACATTGCCACAATAAATAAATATGCCTTTAGTTCTATCAGGTTTACTATTACATGTAATTATTATTATTATTATTTTTTATAATCACACTAGTAGATGTCACATATGCTGACTTCTCTGGTGATTTTTGTTACTGTGCCCCACTTCAGTGTTTTCATGTGCACTGCTGTATTGTTACATATTTTACATTTAACCTCAACATAAAAACTTGGATAGATAAAACACATTCCATGTTTGTGGTTTTTTTTCTACTTGTGTACAGTTGCTATTGAACAGCCCTGGGTCTCTTGTATGTGCATATGTGTGTCCTGATTGGCTGTTTTTGGGGCTGATAGCAGCATGTATTTAGCTGCATGTAGCTTCTTGTGCTTTATAGTTATGTATCAGTAACCCTCAGTAAAACTGTCTGGCAGTTGTAAGCCCCTACTAGTAATACTGTATTTGTATACTGTTGTCATGGTTCCAGCTTTCACCTCCGTGTGTAGAACCCCTTATTGAATTAAAAAAAAAGTCTTTATAGGGACAGCTATACTGCAGTGGGCATGGCTACACCAGGTATTAGTGTGTGTGTGTGTGTGTGTGTGTGTGTGTGTGTGTGTGTGTGTGTGTGTGTGTGTGTGTGTGTGTGTGTGTGTGTACACACACATATAATAAGAACCTATATATATTTATATGTAAATTATTTGTCAACTTACACTACTGCTGACAACCAGTAAGTTGACTGATAATGATGTATAAACAGTCAATCAACCTTAAAAAATGCAGAGCTCAGTATTTTGCAGGGTGGAAAATCCCTAGTGCATCAAACATGAAGTGCTGAGTCCCCGACACCCCTTAATTGATATATGAATATATTTAGTTTGGTTGAAATTTGCTTCAGTTGAACAGAAAAGTTGCCAGTAGACTTTATTGTAAGTCAGCTAATCAAACATTGCCAGCAATTAGGTTTTAGTGTAATTTTAGAATTTAGTGTCTGTAAGCAGTGGTTGCTAATGTAAAACTAGCGAGTGAGAAACTATTTTCTTTTATAATGTTCACTTCTGGCTGTTATTTTAAAGGCTGACAATTGTTGAAAAAGTGTGTTTTTAGACTGCTGTTTTGAATCATAGTACAATGCAGATCAAGGAATCAGCCCTTTGCTCACTGTAGTATGATCTCAAAGTTGGTATATATAAGTAGCAGAGAACGAGGGAGTGCAGGGGAGGTGCCTTTGTATGGAGATCAAGGTACACTAGAGATCGGGGAATTTACCCTTTTCCCCACTTTAGTGCAATCTCAGAGTGAAATTTATCATTTGCAGGGGGTTTTGGGTCCTGCTGGGGGGTTTGCCGCCCCTCCCTGCAAAAGTACAGATTTTTGTTGTTTTGTTTCATTCAAGTTTTGGGAAAGTCAAGCATATGGTCTCGACCATATGAAGTTTGAGTTTCCAATAACGCAATAATCTGACATAAACCCATATCTATCTATCTACCGGGTTCCTATTATATACTCGAAGAGGCGTTTCATCGAACGCCTCTTCATCGACCATTAAATAAAATCACAAAACAGCAAACGGGTCATAAAAGTGATTGCTTTCCCTGGGAAAGAAATTGCTTGGCCACCTCTGTTACTTTGCTGTTTTCCCCACTATAGTGCAGTCTCAGAGTTGATATATTTAGTTAGGGGGTGTGGGGGGCATAGCCCCCCACATTGGGGGGTGTGGGGGCAAAGCCCTCCACCCACTTTGTATTGTTCATAGTGATGTGTTTTTTTGTTTAGTGTAAGAGTTTTTTTCTTGTTTTTTCCTAGATGTGCTCCTCATCTTCATCGTTTTAATTTATTTTCTCTCGTACTAGCCAGCTGATGTTATCCAATATCCATAAGAGATAGGACATCCTGTTCATAAGGTCACCAGAATCTCAGGTGGTTCAAGATAAGTATTTCCCTACAACACGCATCTGAAGTGAATGCCTCAACCTCAGTACTGGCAGATGCACATTACCACTGTAATAGTGAAGGTGAGGAATCATCAAGTAAGGCAGCTGTCTGTGCGAGTAGCACACTCCATATTAGCAGGAACAATCTCTTTCCAGTCTCCTACTCAGGTTGTTTAATCATATATCCAAACCCTATTTCTGTCCAGCCAACAGTCAGTATTTAGCACACTGCCTCCTATACCCCTTGACCAAAACAGTTTATTGTCTGTGGATCCATACCTTAAATCCTAAGGACCTCTTCTATGTCTCTGATACATAGCTTTTTAAACCCTTTCACTGCATTTTTTTTCTATCTGGACCCACTATACTTGTATAGTGGGTTGTTTTGGACTTAGGGGATACCACGAAGATTGTTTCTTGGGTGTTTTTTTTCTGTCTACCTTACCTAGCTCTTTTACAATAGTGTACATAAGGTAAGTGAAGCTTTACAAAATAAATAGGTACTGTTAAGCATGTTGCATTTGTACATTGTGTATTAAAGTGTCAGTGCAGTACCTCTTACACACTCTTGGGTCTGCTTTAGTCCTTTCTTGTATACTCTGTGCTTGCTTGGGCACCTATGGACATGGTCTTTCCTTGTGTTTTGCCTTCAGCTGTGTTGTTACAAATTCATTTCTGCAGTTAACGCATTCCAACTTTATATTTGATTTGCTTACCTACAATTGACAGCAGGCTGCCCTGGGTGTGATGCAGGTGTGTGTAGATATTTGTTACAACTGGAACTGATTGCATGCCTGCTTTGCTCCCTTCTACCACCATGTATTGTCTTCCACTAGAAGTTGTACACATATTCCTTCTTAACTTTTATCCCATTCTACTTATCTTCAGAACGCTCAGCACTTAACAAGATTAATTTCCATTTGAAGCCTAGCAGAAAAAGCTATAGCTAGATATAAATATATCTTCTCCAGAGAGCTACAGTCCTTCCTTTAAGCAAACCAAAAATATTTTGGAGCTATGTAAATAATTTATTGGCTCACAAAATAAAGACTACTTAAACCACACCTAATTATTAATATAGCAATAACCCACGCCTGGGTGTGGGTAATGCTGGATTTACCCACGGTTGGCATGGTTCGCCCTCGGGACCAAACAAAGACAACCGTGGGTAAATCCAGCATTACCCACACCAGAAGTGGTTATGCTATTATAATGACATTATTTAAGAAAAGAAATAATTACTTTTCTTAAATAATGGCATTGTATAATCCTTTTGCTGCCCTTCCGCGGCTGTCTGGTGTTCAGCGGCAGTTCTGATGTACTGCGCATGCCTCGCAGTACATCAGAGCTGTGGGCAAAGCAACGGAGAGCAAGATCTCCGTTGCTTTTACTATCTCGCTATGTTAAATGGGTTTAACATGGCGAGACAGCTTTAAAATAAGCAACGGAGATCTCCGTTGCTTATTTTAAAGCTGTCTCACTATGTTAAACTCATTTAACATAGCGAGACAGGTTAAAAAAAAAAAGCAACGGAGATCGCAAGATCTCCGTTGCTTTACATTCTGTCGCTATGTTAAAGGAGTTTAACATAGCGAGACAGCTTTAAAAAAAGCAACGGAGATCTGCGTTGCTTTTTTTAAACCTGTGTCGCTATGTTAGACTCTTTTAACATAGTGAGACAGTGTTTTATACTAACGGAAAAAGTCCGGGTGACCGGACCTTTTTCCGTTAGTATATTGAGGGATTTACAACGGGCACGCTGGTTGGGCTGGCCAATCAGCGTGCACGTTTTAGAGGAGGCATTGTATAATACCTTATCATGTCCCTTATATTTAGAAGACTTGCAGATGGAATTCTCATCTTCCTTTAATTCTAACTTTTGTGCCTCAAACCACCTTCACCCCAAATGGGTTGCAAAAAGGTTTATTCAGGCATGTCAGAAGAGAGTCAAAGCTATGAGCCATGATCTTAGAGTTCTAGGTAGACTAGTTTTCCAAGCATATTGAAGCCAATGACACTGCTGCAGCAGTTCTGCTTATGAAGAGGAACTTGGTCAAAACTGAACCTGTGGAAGCCTGATGTACTGAGAATAGTAAGTAAAAAGCATTTCAGGTATATGAATCTTCTTCTTTCGGCTTTTCCCGGTTAGGGGTCACCACAGTGGATCATCTGTCCACTCATGATTGACAGTGGAGTTTTACAGTGTCGAGTCGCCAGCCTGGTGCCCAACCTTCCACAGAAGGTGCACACAGACATATGCACACACTCACATCTAGGGGCAATTTAGAGTGTCCAGTCCACCTACTGCATGTCTTTGGGATGTGGAAGGAAACCAGAGCACCCTGAGGAAACCCATGAGACCAAAGGGAGGACATGCAGACTCCACACAGAAGGCACCCCAGCTGAGAATCGAACCGGAGAACTTCTTGCTGAGAGGCAGCAACGCTAACCGCTGCACCACCATGGCCACCCATTTCAGGTATATGAATGACAGCCCCAAATTTTTTTTTTTTGTGACAGTATGTGCTGATGCATGAGTGCAGAAGTATTATTTGGAAATCCGGCCATGTGATTGCAAGAGTAGACCTCTGATGTATATCACTGGCATAAGAGATAATACATGGATTTACCATTAAATCTGAATTGGAGGTACCTACCTATTAAGAGATGTACACCCATTGCAAAAATATGTTTACCTCTGACAGATCAAGAAGGCTACAGCTTTACCCCCAAAAGGTTAGAAGATATTTACCCCAAAAAGAATAACTAGGCAGTATGGGATACCGCGGATGGTGCAGTGGTGTAGTGGTTAGCACTGTCGCCTCACAGCAAGAAGGTCTTCAGCTCGATTCTCGGCTGGGGTGCCTTCTATGTGGAGTTTGCATGTCCACCCTGCATTCATATGGGTTTCCTTCGGGTGTTCCAGTTTCCTCCCACATTCCAAAGACATGCAGTAGGTGGATTGGACACTCTAAATTGTGCGTGTGTAAGTGTGTGGTGCACCCTCTGAGGAGGGTTGGGCCTCAGGCTAGCAGTCCATTCCTGTAAAACCCATACTTGCTATGAAAACAACGAGTGCTTAAGGGTGCTTGTTGCCTGATGTGCTGAATGCGTGGGAGTGAAACAAGGGTCCCTGATGGGATACTCCAGATTAACGGGAGGACATTCTTCTTCTCCAAGATCTGAAGGTGGTAGTGGAGAATCAGCAGATTCAAGTGCGAGGACTTTAAGGATATCATTGTAGAGATGAATTTGCCTCTTGAACATGGCTCCTCCATTCTCAGTGGGACCCCAGAGTCATTAATCAGGGTATATGAGTGTATGAAGAGACCTACTTCAGAGAATGAGCCTATGAAAAATGGAAAATGTTGGGACCGCAAAGTAAAATTTTAATTGAAGAGAATATCTAAGTCAAATGAAAATGCATAGTACTTCACAATGTGATGTAATCATACTAAGTATTAATGTACTATACAACTGAAGATTAGTGAATATTGATTTGAATAGTATTAACTACTAGTCATCTGTAATATGCTAAAGTGTTTAGTAATCATAATATGAATGCATATAAACATCACTAAATCAGTAAGTTAATTTTGAACAGCCAAAGAAAATGGTCTCCACTGGCTAGATAATTATGCTGGAAGGAAGCATAGTGCAAGAGATGCTTATGAAAACCTCCATACTGAAGTATATGCCATCTTGGCTGCTCCATTATGACATGTAAGCTTAATCTACTGAACCACATTCTGGCTTCTTGTGTATTTGTATTATGTACTACAGTGACTTAGTGTTCTTAAATGGTAGAGCAGCTGCTGATGTAAAATCATGGTCATAGCTGGCTTTAGGCACCAGCGAACCCTGCAGTCGCTGGGGGCCCCCTGTTCCTGGGGGGCCCCCAACCACAGCGAGTTATCTTACCTTGATATTTTGTAACATGTCTGTCAAACCAACAAAAGCTAGAAAATCAGTCCTTGTATACTTAATAAACCAGGTGAGTAATAATGCTTATTTATATCTCCTTTGCAATTCAAAAATATCTTTGCTTATAGTAATAGTGTTTTATCAAGCAAGGGCTTTCACAATTCCATTAAGTATTTTACCACTAACATAGTGTCCATGGCTTAGTTAAACCCTGCTGGTGGACATTCTCTGCATTAAAACTAAAAACATAGCCTGCTTTAGGTACCTGCAAATACATGTGGCTGCAAGGGGGCCCCCTTAATCGTCTTTCACTGTGTGTGGGCCCCACAAAAGCTGCTACTGGTTGGGGAAAAGTAGGAGAAAATGTATCAATTTCATGATTATTCTGTTTAACCTGAAGAGGCTGTGCTACGACCCTGTTAGGATAAAGCTAATAATGAACATAAGCAAGGTAAGCACTAGAGAGATCAGCGGCCCAGTGTGACCAGTGTCCGTGCATGCCTTGGATTTTAAGAAGAGCTAATACTACTCATCTTCAGGGATGGTTTTCTCTTTTAGGGAGTTTTATAAATACTTGCAGAATATCAGATAACTGTAACTCTTAACTTCTTCACAGAAGAATTCAGCACAATACCAATAATAGCAGAATAAAGGCTGAAAATCAGGAACACATTTTAAATATTACTCTGATTCAATGAAAAAGATAATAGAATAACACCTTTTGTATCAACATTGTTTTTTTTTTTTTTGGACATTAAGTGTAAAACTCTAATGTCTGGATTTATTGACTGTCTGTAATCCCGAATGATTTGTAAGCAAATCAAACTTGTTACAAAGGACAATAAAATTACGTGCAAAATTAGGGAAGGTCTGTGAAATCAGGGACAGTGACAGGTTTGCATTACTCCTCACTGAGGTAAATAAAAGTGACCCATCCCTGCTGCTGTTTGACGACTGCTTAACAGCAGTCAGTGATCTGGTGTGCACAATGTATTGCTGAAATAATATATAATGTGTGTGTGTGTTTGTGAAAATGTTAGTGAGTTTTATCTGTGCACACACACAATAATGCCAGGACACATACATTATTCTTCTGAGTGTCAGTAAAAACTGTAGCTAACAAGAAATTATATTTCAAAAGTAAGTCATAAAATGTATCCCAGAACATTCAGACACTTAGATCTTCTAAGACTCTGGGGATCCCTACTCCCCAGACTGTGTAAATGGATTCACAGGGCACTCTTAATCATCCTTGACTGTGTGGGGACCCCACAAACACTGTTGTTTGAGGAAAAATTAGGTAAAAAATATATATATATTTTTTCTGATTATGTTCTTTAACCTGAGCAGGGCTGTGATATGACCGTGTTAGGATAAAGTTGATAATGGCCTCTGCTCTCAACTGCACCCAATCTAAAACCAGCCCCATTTGGATGTGTGTGTACAGAAAGCTGCTGTAGGTTATATGGGGGAGGGACGGCAGGATTGTGGTGTTATTCCTCACAGTCAGATCTCAGAGGTGTGCACATGAGGTCATTAAAACTTGTGCTTGGGCTGAGGACAGTGTGGTCATTGTTTCTTTTACTTTTCTCACGTACCTCAGAGGTGTACAAAGAAGATTGCTACAGCTTCTCTGGGAACAACAAAGTAGAATACATTACTATAATTATTATTTTTTCACTCTCACAATCACACTTAGGACATATACAGGTGGCTGGCTTTGACAGTTTGGCTTGAGGAGTGAGGAGACCTACTATGTATATGTATATCAGCAGTTCCTTGAAATACACGACTGTGGCAGTTTGAACCACTACCTTCATCCCAGTCTAACACCAGAGGGATGCATAAGCAGTCTTTTGAGGGGGATTGGGAGGCAGGCAGTTCCCAAATAGGAACTGCGTAGCCAGACAACAAAGAGTTGTTAGTTTATTGTGAGCTACTGTTTTATCATCTTTGCCTTGGGTACAACTTATGTCTTCCGTGAAAGGAAAAAAACCCATAAAACTGAAATTCTTTTCTTATTTCCTAAATGGTTATTATGGTACTGTCTTTGCTCAGGAACTGTATGTTGAAAGGATGCAACGAAAACTAATACTGAACAGCAACACAATTTGTTTACTTAATCATAATTTCTGTTCAAGCCATTATTGGATGAAAAGGTGTTTAAAAAGAAAAAGAAAAACTTTAAAATGCACTTCAGAGCAGGTAGAAAGTTATAGCTTCTTGAAAATGTTGAAAAGTAAGGCAAAATGTGAGAAAAGGAAGAAAAAAGTAATGTGCATGGTATGGGGCACCCAAGATGGAGAGGAGGGATGGGGAAGACTGGAGGCTATTGTGTGTATGGGGGAGGTCTGAAACAGTAGGCCTAGGGCACCGTTTCACCTAAGTCCAGACCTGTACATAGAGTTGCTGCAATATATCATTGCTGCAACTAAATGCCAGTAACTGTAAATGTCTCTTTTTGTGAGATGGGCCAACACAGGATAGTACACAAGTCTTGTAAAGTAAGAACATTGTAGCTAAACATCAGTCAGTGCATACTACTCCTAAAAGTTTGCAGCATGAACTAAAAGGTTGCTTAGGAAGGGTGCCAGTGACAGGGTGATACATAGACTGGAAGTGCCTAGGGGGCCCCCAGCTTGAAATCTGCTGGGGGCCCCCAAAATACTAACATCGGCCCTGATCATGGTGTGCACCTTCAGTCATAGGGAAACAATAACAATATAATCTATGCCTGCTATGGGTACTTCACAACAGGATCCAGTATTTTCTGTGCTCTCCATTCCTCACTGAGTCTCCTTATGTAGTTAGCAGTGGACAGGTTACCATTCTTTTACAACGCCATACCTGGATGGTATAAGCCAGGCACCCACTGAATGAGCCCTTTTGAAGGAAAACTTATCTGTGATGTTTCATTGATGGCCACAGAAAGCACTGCTCCTGAATAGTTTGTGAAGAATTTGGGAGGTGGAATAAAAAAAAGTCTTAAAAGAGAATCATAATTGGATTTGATGGTACAATAGTTGAAGTAAAAATAAACAATGTTTTAACTGCCTAGTATTTAAAGTTATAATCACATATATAAATGCTGTGGTCATTTTGGCATCATAGCAAAATGCTTTTAAGTTTGAAGCACACATGCATACCTAAGGCACCTGCCGACAGGTGTGAAGTAACTCAGCTACTAGCCTAAGGTTATAGAATCTCCTCAAAAGTGCACAAGTCTGATGTATTCCTCTGTTCCTGCTGTTCACCTATAAAAACTGAAATATAAACATACATTTTCTGTTTCTAATGTTCTGTTCCTGCTAGTTTTGCATTTGTAATTCTAACCTATATTTCACACCTGTGGGTGAAACCTGGTAGGTTAAATGTATTTGTTTGAGCATATTTTCTGTTTCTGAGTAAGCTACAAAATTATGTGACATTTTATTGTCCTTGAATTCTCTCACTTTAAGCAGAAGCTATAGGACATTCTGCTTTTCTCTATATGATTTGATTCTAGTAACTTTTTGTGCGAATCTTATGTCAGACTTGCACAGTTAAATTAGTTGTTGGAAGCAACCAGTAATTAGATATTTCTTAAACTGGGCAAAGTAGCAGCAATGTGTGAGAATCTCTACAGTTTTGTTTTAGTGTATTGGAAACTGAGTGTGAGATTCAAAGTTTTGCCTACATCCTTGCCCACAATATATTTTTGTTGCTGCATAAGTCTGTAATCTCTCAGTAAAAATAAAACCTTGCCATTACCCATGGGGTCCTATGCTACACAGTAAGTACTTCAGATGAAAGTCTGTGCCTACCGCTGGAATTGCTTTGGCTTATAATGTGCCTTTTCAAAAACCTGTAGAATTTGTATTAGCTTTTTCCACCTTCCTGAATATTTACATTTCGAAGATGAAAGCTGTTTGTCATTTTTCATGAATAGTTTCTACTCCCAGTGTTGCTAATGCAGATCTAAAACAGCAGCCTTTATCCCCTTAGGAAAATGAATTTAGGCTTTTGAGATTTTTTCCCCAGTTCTTTGTAGCAGAACAAAGTATACAGGCTTCCTTAGGGAATACAGGCATTTTTTTTTTCATAATACCCTAGAAAATTGCAAGCTACAAACAGACTGTACACGTTTTCCTTTAGAAAAATATACTTTTTTCAAGCAAATTATCAGGATTGACTTGGGCGTTTTTTCACAGAAAAGTTGCTTTTGTGTCATTACCCTGAGTCTTCTTTATGCAGGTCTACCAATACTGGTTTATGGACATTTTGTTAATTGGCACTTCACTACCTAGAATTTTCAGATAAGGTGTACTTTGACATTGCAATGTAAAAGCTGCAGTTTCTGTTATCTGTGTGTGTGTGTGTGTGTGTGTGTGTGTGTGTGTGTGTGTGTGTGTGTGTGTGTGTGTGTGTGTGTGTGTGTGTGTGTGTTTCAGTACAGATGTAGGCCTTGTCTGTACCTCTCAGTACCAGTAGCAGTATGAAATGAAGTGCCGTTTGTGAACTTTAACAATGGGTATTATTGTCTGAGCACAATGTAATCATGTCTGATTATGAGAAAATGAGTAATATCAGGTACAGATAAGAATTTTGTGATAATCACAAGCCAGATCAAGAATGTAAGCCTCCATGTTTACACTGAGAACAAGAGAAGTCAAGTTCAAAGGTTAAATAGCATTTGCAGTGTACATGCTGCTTGAGGTGGTTTATAACGGGAATTGGCTACCTTACTTTTTAATGTTAGAATGACTACTGAGACCGAAACAGTTGAGTGTGCCACATCTGTAAAGTAATGCATTAATTAGGCATGACAAATTATTTTGTATGAGGTGATTTCCAATGGTATATATACAATAGTTAAGCCAGACTGGACTGTAGAATTTGTTAATTTCCAGTCACAAGCTTTGTTTGCTAATGAGTGGAAAAGTTCCAATTTACTTCCCTTGTCATCATTTGTTTTTAATGCATGAGCACACCTTGCTAAACGTAAGGCCTAATCAGACATAGGAAACTATTAAAAAACTGTCAAAGAAGTAGAGACTGTTCAAGCACAGCATGGCACTCTGGTTTGTGAATAAGTTCACAGTGTATCCATAATATGTGCTTAGAATTTCACAACCATAATCCTGTTTATCTAGGGTGACTCTTCACAAGGCAGTCAGCCAAATTAATGCTCCTGGGTCACCGCTTATATGCTTTCCTAAGTTAACAATTCATTTACTAAAGCACAGTAATTTAGAAGCAGTAACACATGACGTTAAACTGAGGTAAATCCACCTAGTGCACTTTGTGAAGAACCTACTACCAGGCTGCCTTATTTCTTTTTTTGTAGTCTGCACTGTTAGGTGGAACACACTTTCCCCTATAGCCATGGTTTGTCTTTATAGCCACGAAGTACTGTTTTCCAATGCGCAATGACTACTGTACTTTATGTGTTTCCTTTCAGTGCTTTAAATAGCATGAACAATAAATATAGTATTATTAAGCTTGCTTTTCAGCTTATGAACTCAAAAGTCAATAAATAAATAAATAACTTCACTATGCTTTGGGTTGGCTTAGTTTTAAAGTTACTTACTTTGCTGTATTTATTAAATATATTAAGTGTTGTACATACTTTTTGCATTATGAGACAGCCACAGCTTGCTGCATTTAAGATTTTGTGTGTGACATTTGATGAACCTGATAATATACAGCAATGCCTGCTTTATCACTGGCTCGCCATTGAGCAAGGTCATGGCTGAAATGGGTCCTTGGACCAGCCCAACTTAATTGGTTAGAAAACAAAAGAAACCAAAGTATGCAAGTCTAACATGTTTTCTGTACTTTATTTCTTACTTAAGATCCTCGGTGATACAATCAAGAGTGTAGCCAGGCAGGCTCTCTGTAGTCAGAAAATACAATGGATATAAAAAGAGTACATACCCCTTTTAAATTGCCAGGGTTTTTTTATATAAAAAAATGAGACCACAATAAATCATTTCAAAACTTTTCCCATCTTTAATGTGACGTATAACCTGTATAATTCAATTGAAAAACAAACAAATCTGTTATGGGAACAAATATAAAAAATAAAAAAAAAACATACAATAAGCTGGTTGCACAAGTGTGCACACCCTTAAACTAATACTTTGTCAAAGCACCTTTTGCTTTAATTACAGCATTAAGTCTTCTTGGGTACACACCTGCCATCAATTAAAGAGACTCTGATTAATCCCAAATAAAGTTCAGGTGTCCTAGTAGGATTTTCCTGACATTTACTCAGTTGCCTGATACAGCAAAAGCCATGGTTCGCAGAGAGCTTACAAAGCTTCAAAGGGATCTCATTGTTAAAAGGTATCAATCAGGCGAAGGGTACAAAAAATTTTCCACAGCATTGGACAAACCATGGAACACAGTGAGACAGTCATCAAAAAGTGGAGAAAATATGGGACAACAGTGAAGTTGCAAAGAACTGGACGTCCCTCCAACATTGATGAAAAGACAAAATGAAAACTGGTCAAGGAGGCTGCCAAGACACCTACAGCAACACTGAAGAAGCTGCAGGAATTTCTGGCAAGTACTGATTGTGTACTACATGTGACAACAATCTCCCATATTCTCCATATGTCTGGCCTAGGGGTAGGGTTGCAAGACGGAAGCCTTTTCTTACACAAAAAAGCATCCAGGCCCAGCTGAAATTTGCAAAACAATACATCAAGTTTCCCAAAAGCATGTAAGAAAATGTGTTGTGGTCTGATGAGACCAAGGTTGAACTTTTTGGCCACAATTCCAAAAGGTACTTTTGGCACAAAAATAACACTTTGCATCACCAAAGAACACTGTCCCCACAGTGAAGCATGGTGGTGGCAGTGCCATGCTTTGGGGTTGCTTTTCTTTAGCTGGAACTGCGACTTTAGTCAAGATAGAGGGAATTATGAATGGTTCCAAATACCAGTCACTTTTGGCCGAAAACCTTCAGGCGTCTGCTAGAAAGCTGAGGATGAAGAGGAATTTCAGCTTTCAACATGACAATGACCCCAAGCATACATCCAAATCAACAAAGAAATGGCTTCAGCAGAATAAAATTAAAGTTTTGGAATGGCCCAGCCAGAGCCCAGACCTAAATCCAATAGAAAGTCTGTGGGGTGACCTGAAGAGGGGGTTACCTATTACAAACACAAAGTTATGGAACTTCGAATACCATATGGTCAACACCATATGACCAAAGTTCCGTAACTTCGAAAATAAAAAAAAATTGAACAAATAAAACTTACCTTGACGGGTTAAAGCAGCAAGCCCCCCTGCACCCACATCCCCTGCTACTTAAATATACCAACTCAGAGATCGCACTGAGTACAGTGCGGAAAAGGAAGATTTCCCTTTCCTACACTGTAGCGCAATCTCGGAGTTGGTATATTTAAGTAGCAGGGGTGTGGGGGTGCAGTCCCCCACTTGGGGGGTGCAGGGTGGCTTGCCCCCCTGCCTACACCCTTTAGTTTTTTTTTTTATACTTTTTTTAGGAAATTCGATTTTTTAATAGTTCGATCATAAAGGGTTGACCTTTAGTGATTCGAACTATTAAAATTTTGGTGTTCCAATATAGGCCCGAAGAGGGCTGTGCACAAGAGATGCCCTCTCAGTCTGACAGATTTGGAGTGCTTATGTAAGGAAGAGTGGGCAAATATTGCAAAGTCAAGATGTGTCATGCTGATAGACTCCTACCCAAGAAGAATGAATGCTGTAATTAACTGAAAAGGTGCTTCAACAAAGTATTAGTTTAAGGGTGTGCACACTTATGCCACTAGCTTATTGTACATTTTTTATATTTTATATTTTTCCCCTAACAGATTTGTTTGTTTTTCAATTAAATTGAACAGGTTATAGGTTACATTAAAGGTGGGAAAAGTTTTGAAATGATTTATTGTGGACTCATGTTTTATATCACAAAAACCTGGCATTTTAACAGGGGTGTGTACACTTTTTATATCTACTGAATAGACTTTATTTTTTTATTTTTTTGCTAAGGACCTCAATAAATATTATTACCTTAAAAAATATGTCTAGGTAAGTCTAAAGAAATGTCTACAACATAGATCAGAACAGAATGTGATGGTGATATATAGCGATACATCCCTAAAATGGAATCTTGACAATAGTAGGGTCAACAGCTGAAAATGAAGTGTGCATTTTTTAAAAGTTTATAGGGGAGCAGCTTTAGATGATGTGTTTATGTTTAAATTTTGGATGGGGGTATTCTGTCGACACCCTTGGATAACATTTCATGTATGACCACCATTTAGCTAGTGGTAAAGTTAATGGTTGTTTTAGAACTATAACCTGATTACTGGTAAAAAAAAAAAGAAAGGTATCTAAAGAAAATAAATATATCTTCATGACTGCCAGGGGAGAATGAGCTAAGTCACAAATCTGTTGACTTCACCACAACCCTTTTAGATGTTGTACTTGTCCGGCTGTTAGTGCCTGTAGACTCCCAATATTCCACAATGTGGGATTCTGTAACAGGCATCATAAAACAGCAGGAAGTAATTGTAGTAGGCTAAAGCAGGCATGCATGGCTTTATTGACACAGCAGTTCTTGTTACAGAAAGTAAAGTTTAGCCTCCCCCTCAAAACATAAATAAAATAAAATAAAAAAAATCAAAGATACTATTTAATTTAATTTAACTCTTTTGATCTGGAAGTTTCTTTTTTCCCTTACAGAAAAACAGCACTACCTCTCAACCTCTTAGAGAAAAAAATCTGGACAAAGCCTAAAATGATTGGGGGACAAATAGGGACAGATTTTAAATATTGCTCTTACAAACTTAGAAAGTTGATAGAATGATAGGTTTTGCATTAGCATGACTTTTCTGAAGGATGTGGAGTCCTAAACTCACATGTTTGCCATTATTTAATGACTTCAATCCTCAGCTATCTGCCAGAAAAGTACAGATTTTAGGAGGAACACACCAAAAATATGAGGCAAACATCTGGACATTCTGCGAAAATCTGTACAGCTGAAAGGTATAAATGGTGAGAAATGAATAATTAGTGGAAATCTCTCACCCATCTTTATCTTTTAATTATCCTATGGTAGCTTCTTTTTTTAGCATTGCAGATATTGTATATACGGTACCAGCACGGTGATATAGTTTGATTGTTACACTGAATGGCAACAAGATATGTATTAAGACTATTGCCTTGTGCCTATACTTCAACTAGTCCACTCATCGGGTTAACAAATAAGAAAGTAAATAAGAACATTATAAAGACAGCTAGTTTAAAAGCAGTAAGTATATGGAATAATGTATTGCTTACAAGCAATCTGCAAAATCTTAGTCAGTGAAGCCCACGACATAGTGCAGTGGTTAGAACTGCTCCCCCATAGTGTTTAGCTCTCCCAGTTTGATTCTCAGCTAGGGTGACTTCTTTGTAGAGCTTGCATTTTTTTCGCTCTGTTTACTGAGGTTTTCATTGGGGTCTCCAATTTTCTGCTACATTCCAAAACATGATGGCAGGCGGACTGACAATGCTAGACTATCCCTAGATGTGCATGTAAAAAAAGGGTGTGTGAGTGTACCTACCCTGTGATGGATTGGCATCCCATTTGGGGATGGTTCTTGCCTTTGTCTCCAGTTCATCTGTGACCTATATTACATAAAGTGAGTGTATAAAATGGAAGAGTGAAGGCAGCCAGGCATATTCCTAGCTGCAAGTTAAGTGAGTGAAAATGTCAATGGAAAAAAAAAGCAGTTAGAAAAAGTCCGCACGGTGCGTGTCTGCTTATATACTAAAATGTTCAACAGCAGCGGTCCCATACCTCTCAACCTGCAGACATTGAAAATAAAACAAAGTCCCTTGAAAAGTGGGTACATCCAGTTAAAAAATCTGGACATCTAATTAGCATACAATTTGTATACCAGATAGCACCATAACTCTTTTTGCTTCTAGTAGGAATGTGGGATACTGCTAAGAAACACATTTAAAAGACAGAGAATAACAAAAATGATAGAAAAGTATAATCACATTATCAAAGAGACAGTGATATAATTTGTTTAAATTACTGGTGCCAGTAACTAGTATGTTGGTCATGTAATGTGGTTTTCTCTGTGTACTAGACCACTTCAAAAATCACATATAATGAACGGGAATTCCGAAAATTGTGTGAAGGGGTAAATCAAACTTAAAACTATAGACATACCTCAGAAAATATGGATATTCTGTGCAGTTTTAAGTCAGGCCTGAAAATAGGAATGTTCCTCCAAAGCAGGAACAGTTGAAAGGTCTGTCAACTGCACTCCATTGACTGTTTGAATGACATGAGCACATATCTCTCAACTGTACAGATTTTCACAGAATGTCCACATTTTTGCCTCATATTTTTGGTCCATTTTTTCATAAAATTGTGGTTTTCTGGCAAATTATTGTCAAGTAATTAAAGATTGAAGTTAGAAAACAATGACAAAAATTGAGTTTCATACTTCTTACCCTTCAGAAAATTCATGCTAATGCAAAACCTGTTATTCTGTCAACTTTCTAAGTTTGTATGAGCAATATTTAAAAAGTATCCCTATTTTGGGTCTTTGTCCCACTTTTATTTATGGCTTTGTCCAGATTTCTTGCTCCAAGAAATTGAGAGGTATGCATGATGAGCATTGCTGAACTCTTCTCAGAATTTTATTGGGTGGTACGGGCAGTAAAAAGTACCTAACTAGAACAAAAACATGATGTGCATATGTGTATGTGTGTGTGTGTGAGAGTGTGCATGCATGTGTGTACTTCTACCATATGACTCGCAATGATTGCTGATGTTCTGTGGAGGAGTTAAGCTAGTTAGGCATTATTCTTCCCCACTGCAGATGCATTATATGAAAATGGCAATATATTATTTTTGGTACAGTCCCTCAAGGTTCCAGTATCTGTCAAGCTACCTGTCTGTGAAATCCTAGCATAAGTGTGCGTACTGTGGTTACTCTGTTAATGATTAGGAATGTATATCTGACATATTCTAACCACACATTTAAGGGCTACTGCTAGGCTTTTGGTTAGGTATATATCTGAAATAAGCCTACATTGTCTCTCATATTGCTTCCTTAAGACTAACTAAGCCCTTAGAATCCATGATAATCAGATGTGCCAGCTATGACCCTAAACATAACCTTAGCCCTTGAATACAAGGGCCGAGGTTCAGGCCTTTATCTAATAATATGCCTGTCTGTGTCATTACTTATCCTGTTTTAATAAGTCTAACCTCCACACTCAGAATTCATAATTAACCAAAACCTTACAATAAACACAACTGTTACTCCAAACCTAGCCTTGAGGGTTAAATTTTTGCTGTTGATACCAAAAAGGTGACACTTGATCTGTACTCATAAGTCGGTTAGAAACCCTAAATAAACACTACTACTTTTTACAGAATGTAAACTGTTCAAGAATTTAACATTTGTATCCTGGGTGAGAAGAGTTGCCTCCAGTAGTGTAACAGTTGCTTGCTACTCTTAGAGAATCCTTCACTTCTTGACAAATCTGTTAATATTTATTAAATACGTAAATACCTACAAGCCCTTTTGTTTATTTTTATTTTATTTTTCATTTGTTGACCGGGCCAGTCCAACTGGATATATGTCCATTTTCAGTGGAGGCCTGGGGAGAAAAGCTCCACACTTCAGAATAAAATCACAATAACATAAGTACATTACTAAGATTTAGCAAATTTTACTAGTAAATTACATTTTAGCTTAAGAGTAAGGAAAAAATCTTCTAAGCTACATAACACGCTGGAATCGACTAGCTGGTAATGGTAGATTAATCTTATTTTAATTTAAAAATATTTTTTTTCTTCTTTAGAAGAAGCTCCATCAACAGGCAGCTTTTGCATCTGTGCGACTTGATGTTTTACCTTCTTCATTCGCGCCCAAGTGAAGTTTGAATTACAAGCGAAGGCGTTTGGACTGGATTTCACGGACCAATGTACAAATGACAGGTAGGTGTGTGGCAACATAATAAGTACTTTTCAGTAATATTATTGTATGTTTACAGAGATTCTTTGCTCACCATGCAACTTAAATGGTTTTAGTTGAGTTACCAAGCGGGCGGCCCGGCGAGTAGTATGGAAGCAGACCTGCGGTGTCTTTTGTTTAAGCCCGGGCCGGCGAGTAGTATGCGGAAGCAGACCACGTGGTCGCTTTGTTGGTACAGTAACTTAGAAATATACTATTTAATTGTTATTGATGGCAGAAATAATATTTAATGAAAAATGTAGCAGTACACATTAATTTCTTGGTCTTTGCAGGTGGACATGGTAACACAGCAGCAGTTTTACAATAAGGAACCAATTCACTTAAAATTAACGATTTTAGTCTGGTATATTTTAGACCAATCTTTGCCTACTAAAAAAGGGTATTATTTAATGCACACTGGAAAATATTTAGTTTGTGTGGTTTATTTGCAATGAGTTGACACCTTATGAAAACTAACATAGCTCTACTTCATAGTCATTCAAAAATGTTTTAAAGTTCTTGTTCCTCCCCAACTTGAATCAACATGAGTTTTCTAGTGCTGCAAGCATAGATACACCCTTGTAAGTGCCATAAATGCAGTTCTGCTAATTCTCCAAGTATATCTACAGATATTTCCCAATCAGATTGTTTCCAATAAATTTCTAATATACTCCAATAGTTCCTGATTTTTGCATGACAATAGAAGGAAGCTCTGTGGTTACCATCTCTCACAATGAGTCTCCTTATCTTTTACATTAGCTACTGTCTCTTCAGTAGACCTCCCTACAGTAACTTTTTCTACATAGCCCTTCCTTTTATAGGAATAGTGTGGGTGGTGGTCTCATTCAGGATAAATGCATGGGTTCTTCCTCATCCATACCACCCCATATGCACATACAGACACACATTTGTGTATCTATGTACTCACTTTAGTCTATATATTGGAGTGTCTATGCACTCATTATAGTCTATGTATTTGTGTATGTATACTGACAATTATAAAATTTCAGTGCCAAGATTTGTACTTACGTAACGGAAGATATGTAAGGAATGGCAACAGCATGTGCTGAAGTCTCTGTCAGAGCCAGTGCTACTTTTGTGCTTCACAGCTGTCTACACCATTGCAGAAGGTGCAGGCAGTGTTTACCATTACCTGATAGAACAATAGATAGTGGACAGATAGTGGGCCATTTGGAAGTGAAAGGGGTATTGAAAGGAAACTAATCAACATGTGGAATCCAGGTGAATGTAAGGTAGGTTTATTTCTGTGGACACAAAAATGTGTAATATTAAAATTATTAGCTATAGGGACCTTTTAGTGCCCTGTAAGGATCATATTAGAGCTGTCTCATGCTTTATCAGTCTGGTAGCAAGCATGTAATATGATTGTTGTATATTATGTGCTGCAGAGAATTCTGGGTTTGAACTAGATGGTTGATGACCCTAATATGCAACCCTTTAACAAGATTTGGAACTCCTTAAAATGGGAACTGTTGGAACATCCTCCTTATTTTGAAGTGATAATCTAGAGTGAGTTGTATTGTATCTATGTTGAATACTTTATCCTTGTATCGTTATCTGTTCTTTTTCCTTTGCATTCATACTTGTGTTTTCCATTGCTGCAGATGTATTATTTAATCTAACTGTGTTCTCAGACATTCACTATAAGCCATAAACTGATGAGAATTAAACCATTATAGAGGTAATTTTATCACTAATTTGATGGTTATGTCTCTATTACTTTAACAAATGATAACATAGTTCCTTCATTTTATTTCTTTTCAAAATTTGTGGTCCAGTTTTTTTGTTTCCTGTACTGGAAGAAATTGGGTTCATCTGCTCTATTTCTGAACAGCATTAAATGATATGTAATGCAGTCCCCATAAACTGATGAGAATTAAACCATTATAGAGGTAATTTTATCACTAATTTGATGGTTATGTCTCTATTACTTTAACAAATGATAACAGTTCCTTCATTTTATTTCTCAAAAAATTTTGGGTCCAATTTTTTGTTTCCTGTACTGGAAGAAATTGGGTTCATCTTCTATTTCTGAACAGCATTAAATGATATGTAATGCAGTCCTTTTTTACTACATACTTCAGCCTTCTGAGATAATCTGGAATTGTTGAGCAAATACAGGTGACCACTTTTGCCATTTGCCCAAATAGCTAACTCTATATTAATGGAGCACATCTTAATTGGTTGTGCTTTGACTGTTAACTACTGCAGGCGGCACACTCATTCATTGACTTTAGTGACAGCATTTTAATAAAAGAAGTCTCAGTATCTCAATAGATTTGCTGGTGTGCATTATGCTGTTGCTAAGTTCCTAGGTCAGCCTGAGATGTGTTCCTGTATGTCTTCTCAGTTGCTCTAATGACATTGTTACAGTTCCCTTGTCCTACCTGCTTCAGAAACTGAATGTGGTGCTGTTTTATTCCCTATAACTACCTGTACATTAGGTTGTTTAAACTGCAGAGAAATTGATTTAAAGCAATGTTTGCTAATTAATTTTCAGATTGTGACTTCTGGCACCCATCTACCTCCTTTGTCTAAGTAGTAAAGTACTGTAAATTGCCTATGACCAGGAATTTAAAATCATTTACTATTATTTCTGTGCAGTGCTGCAAATTGTTTCTGAGATTTCTAACATAGTTAAAGAAGGCTTTCTGGTTACCCTGCACCTAGCTGGTTATTTTTACCTCATATCTGGCTTTGATTGATTTGATCAGGGTAACAAGCTCCCTATTAAGTTTAGCAAGAGTGTCCTTAGCATCTTGAGAGTTTAATTTATTTTTGTAGGCAAAATGTTTTCTTTTATTACAGAACCTGTTTATATGTGGGTTTGACTAAATGGAATTATTCTTAAATGTGGCTTTCTATTTACTTCAGAGGGGGATAGATATGTCTATGCAGCTATTTACATGTGCATAGAATTTGACAGTATAGGATTCCACATAATTCAGGCCATCGCTTAGTTTTAGTAAATTAACCTTAGCATAATCTCTGAAAACAGAGGTACTGGAATATGTTTTGGCTTCAGTCTTCTAATGGATGTGACTGATTTGTGGTCCAGTTTAACTAGGGAGGAAGTGGCAGTTGGTGGACACCAAAGTTGTCCCATATTGTTAAGGACCAAGTCCAGGATTTTATCACTCCTGTTTGGGTAGAGACTAACTGATCTAGCAGCAACCTCTATTAGTTAGAAATTTCTTCAATGTGGATTTTACTACAGAGATTGTGTATATTTTTACTGATACGGTGGACTTGAGTAGACTTTTTATGATGGAAATGTTCTGAATTGGGCAATTTTGTCATTGGTGGATGCTTTTTGTTTCTTTGTTTACTGGAAAAATTTTCAAAACAATAAATTTAAAATGCCCTTTAACAACTGTACTGTATTGTACAAGGAATATAATGTAATACAGTCAGGAAGGTGTATCAAAGAGCATGTGTATGTTATGTTTTTTGAAGACAGCCCAGAGTTATTATTTGCAATTGGCAAAATGTATTTTCTCTGAAAGTGGGTTTCAGTGCTGTTTCAATGCATGTGAGTTTCAAGTGCAGAGAAGTTTTAATGTTGGTCTATTTTCATTGAGAATGCATTGCTTTAACAGATATGTATTAGGGTTTGTGCTGTAAAATGCAAAATAAAACTTTCAAATGAAATCCTAAATCATCAGAAGTAAAGCAGTATGCACATTAGTGTTTATGGTAAATGGGGCAAAATAACCAAGGAATGGGACATTGGAATGGCTGCAGGGGAGGCTCCATTTGTCCATGATTTTGTGAGGTATCAAACTCAGACAGCCCGGTTGAACTATACCTCTCAGTTGTCCATATCTTTGCAGAATTAATAGGTATTTGCTGCTTATTTTGGTTTGTTCCTCATAAAATGTGTGGTTTTCTAGCAAATCATTTAGGAATGAAGCCATTAAATGACAGACACTGAGTTTCAGATGTCATAACCTTCAGAAAAATGCATGCTAATGCAAGACTGTCTAAGTTTATACAAGAGCAATGTTTAGTAGTGTTTTATGTTCCCCAATATATTTGGCCTTGTTCAGATTTCCTGCATTAAGAGGTTGAGAGTGCAAATCACTTTGTAGATTATGAATATCCAAACATCTCAATTGTCCCCAATTCTGGCTCAAAATGTTGCTCTCCTAATAATCCCTCCTCCAAAATGGCAATTTTGGAAGAAAATGTGGAGGGTTTACAATTATAACTGTAATGATCAGTTATAGATTACCTTTATTTCAGAAATGCATGTGGATGCTCTTATTTTGTTAGCTGCTTCAAGTTAACTGTTAATATTAAAAGGTGTCCCTTTTGCTAGGTATTTTGCATCACATTTTGGTCTGTTTTTCATAAAATTGTGGTTTCTGGCAAATTAGTGGCAAGTCATTAAAGATTGAAGTTAGAAAATAATGGCAGACATTTGAGTTTCAGATTTTATACCCTTCGGAAAATTTGTACTAATGCAAGATCTACCTGTTCTATTAAGTTAAGAGCAATATTTAAAAATTGGCCTTATTTTTGGGCCTGTGTCCCACTTCTAGTTCTATGTATGGCTTTGTCCAGATTTCTTGCTCTGAAGTTGAGAGGTAGGAGTGTCAGAGCCATCACTGTCAGCCAGAGACATTTCAAATTATGACATACTTATTGCACCCCAGCCCCCATTGTAGTGGCTCGGGATGTGTCCAAGGAAGACAAGAAGCAGTTATGCAGTAAGTGTGCAGAGTATTCCCCCATCCAAGGTAGATCACAAAATCGACTGTGGCTGTTCATCTGTCCTTGATTTTGCAAAATGTTCTGGTTTTCTATCAGATTTTTATATTGATTTATGCTTCTTATTATTCAGGAACTGCATGCTATCACAGTGTCCTGTTGCTCTGTTTAAGTAGCCATGGTTTAATAAACATCAGGTAAGCTTGTTGGAGATTGTAAGATGCAAGTAAGCTTTAGTAAGCTTGTCAGACATTGTAAGATGCAAGTAAGCTTTAGTAAGCATATTGTTAAAGAATTACCAGCATTGAAAGCCTTTTCGTTGTTGCCATGCAGAGAATATTTACATAACTAGATAATGTATAAGCCTTGGGTATTGAAATGCATATGACAGTATTTGTAATAAAAGGACAGGATTACAGTATTTTCAGAAGCTCATTACATTTTATTGGAGACCAGTGTCTTATAGCAGTGTTTGTGTGTTAGTACACTTGTAGTTGGGTGGCTTTAATGGTATATGGTAAATAAGCATTGCTACCTTACTTAAAAGCCAAGCCCTGCAACAACTAGCTCTACACTGAAGTCAAAACATAATAGCTCTGGTGGGTAAATGTACTCTGTAGTAATCAAAAATGTTTGAAATAACTACAGCTTATGTTCAAACACAATAGGTAGTGATGAAACAATGCTCTGCTAAAAATGCTTTAATGCTCCACATTGCTGAGCTGCAATCACTAGCTACCAGGATTTCACCCACTTCAGATCAAGTGCAACCTTCCCAGAACTAATTCAAGTCTGACCAGAATTATTTGGTGTGTGTATAAGAGTCAGCTGTCCAGATTTTTGCCCCATATTCCTCTTAAAAGGATTGAAGTTGCTAAATAATGAGACATTTCAGTTTTAGATGTCATTTAGAAAATGCATACTAACACAAATCCTGTTACTCTTGTATTTTCTAAGTTTGAGAGCCATATTTATAATCTGTCCCTATTTATTTTAGGCTTTGTCAAGATTTCTTGCACTAAGGGTGAGGCCTTGAGGGGTGTGGTATCTTTGTAAGAGAGAGAAATGCCCAAGTTAGAGTTAGCAGGTGGAATTTTCAAGTGCATTTTCAAGGAACTGTGAGTTTTAAGGAAGCGAAGTTCACTGCTGCTCATGCCAAGTCTATTTACAATGTGCAACCATTTTGTTTAGCAAATGGTATCTCTATTGTGGTATAAAGTTTTAAAGCTGTTAGTAGCACCACAAGTAGAATACTTGCATCTTAATGTAAAGGCTTGTGGTTCTATTCCTACAGCATATACATTTGTATGCTGCAGTCCTCAGGATGTCCTCCTTTGGATGAGATGCCTAATAACTATGAACCTGTTTTTCAGCTCGCCATCCATTTTCTATTGCAATATACCAGCTTACCATATTTTTAATTTAACATAGGCAATTTATTCTTGACGGCAGCAGGCACTGAATTTGTAGATGAAACACTGAAATATACAGTTTTCTAGCAACAACATCTTCATTAGTTTCAGATATCTTTAATGTGGAATTATTCAGATTACTTTTACTCGCAGGCGACACTCAAACAAGTGTTGCTGTATAATACAAGGGATATAATTCAATTATATATTATAATTAATACAATCAGCTAAATCAAATAACTTTTGCATGGCCCTAAACGTGTGCAAGGAGCCTATTGCTTAAACAGTTCAAAGGTAAATAACCTGCCACCGCCAGATGCATTTTCTCTGAATGTGGGTTTCAATGCCGTTTCATTGAATGTGAGTTTCAAAAGTAGAGAAGCTTTAATGCCAAGTCTGTTTTCATTGTAAGACTATTGCTATGTTTAGGTTTAGTAAATGTCTCAGTGTTTGGGCTATAATGTTTGAAATAAAAGTTGTAAATTAAATCCAACTGCCTGTTATCATTGTAGAACTAAAGCATAACACAGTATGCACACAGATTTGAACAGTGTCTACAGTAAATGGGGAGAAATAGCCAAGTAATGGGACACTGTGGGTGGATGGGGGGGCTGTGTTGGCAGGGGGCGGGGTGAGCTATGTGGGTGGGGCTCTGGGTTTGCACCCCCCTGCAAAAAATCCTGCGGGCTCCCTAACACGTATGGATATACATACAACAAAATATAAGGTAAGTGAAATTGAGCACTATTTGAACTTTAAAAAGGTTATACAAACAATAATGCTAGTAAAAAAATAGTTTGTGTGAGTGAGAAGATTAGTGTTTGGAGACAGTGGAGGTAGTTAGTCTGGGTTTGCACAGGGGCATAGCCAGTGCGATTTAAGGTATGGTTTGAGTTTGGATTTAAATAGGGTAATTGAAGGTAAGGAGGTTAGATCAGTAGGGAGGGAATTCCAGGTTTTGCCCACTGTGTTGGAGAATAGAGAGTCTCCAGCCAGATTGTTGGTTTTACTTATCTTTACCAGTAATTTATTTCATGAGCGCAGGGTCTTCAGGTTATTGTAGGGGGTGATTAGGTTAGTTAGTATTGGAGTAGTTGAAGGATGAAACAGTATCTTATGGGCAATAGTTAGCTGGTTTGATAGAATAAGATTTGGCAATTCTAACCACCCTAGTTGATTAAGATTGTTACAATGATGGGTTCTATAGGTAGACCCAGTTGCAAATCTGGCAATATTATTGTAGGAGCTAGCCAGCTTGTTCAGATTGCTTTTGCATAGTTTGGTATAGATAAGGGATGCATATAGTAGGGTTGAGATAAGGTGGGTCCGGGCAATGGTGGTCCTGGCTAGTGGAGTAAGAAAGGGTTTGATCCTATAGAGGGAACCTAGTTTTTTGTTTACTGTTTTTATAGTGTTGTTAATATGTGGCTCAAAGGTGAGGTTGTTGTCAATTAGTACTCCAAGTAGTTTTGTAGTAGAATATGGAGATATGATTGTACCATTGATAGATGTGACTGTGAAATGCAGTGGGGGGGCTCTGCGGGTGGGAGTAAATAGTAGCATTTTTGGGTTTTTTTTGGGCTCAGGATGAGACATCGTTGAAGAAGCCAATTCTCTACTGTGTTAAACGTGTCTTGGGTTAGGGAATGAAGCTGTGATAGTGAAGAGGCTGAGCATATTAGTGTGGAGTCATCCACATATTAGATACAGGTGGCTTGAGGTAATACAAAGTGTAGGTCATTAGTAAAAATAGAATAGAGGAGAGGACCCAATATGGAGCCTTGAGGGAGACCAAGGGCAATTGGTAGGTGGGAAGACAAGTTATTCTCCCATAGTACAGCCTGTTATTTAGATAGGATTGGAACCATTGTATAGCAAGTGGATCCAGTGAGAAGTTACTAAGTATGTTTATGAGTAGCTGGTGGCTGACCATGTCGAAGGCTTTTGACAGATCAATGACGAGGGCTGAGGACAGAGTGTTGATGTTACGGTTTTTATTAATGCAGTCGGTGAAGGAAAGAAGAGCAGGAGAGGTGCTGTGAAATGGTCTGAATCCATGTTGTCAGGTAGCTAGTAGGTTGTTTTCTAGGAGGTGGTTTAATAGTTGTTTATGAATGCACTTCTCCATGATTTTTGCCAGAGGGGATAATATGGCTATAGTATACCTGACCAGAATGTTTGAGGTTTATTTTGGTGGGTTTGTTGGAGGTGGCAGTAATAGTTTATTTTATCTGACAATATGGCTTTTTTAGTTTCATTTCTTAATTATCTAAATTTTAGTTGATGTGCCAGGTTTATGGTTGTACACTAGCTAGCCCAGAGTTTGTTTCTATGGAGGATTTTTTGTTTGGTAGTTTTGGTGAGCCAAGGGGCTGGTTTAGACCTACTTTTTACTATATGTGTTGGGACATGGTAGTCTAGAATGGTTAAAAATTTAGAGTTAAAGTATTTAATGGCTTTTGTTAATGGTAGGTGTTTCAGGGGTGACCAGTCGCAAGCTGCAAGTTCTTTTTGAAAGCTGTCAGGGTTAACATTTTTATTATCTTATTTTCTTATATATGGTTGGGTTTGGGGTATTAGTCTTATACCTGATTAAGAAGGTGAGTGAGTGATCACTTATATCTTCTGGGAGGGTCCCTACTTTGTAAGATTGGTTTTGACTGTTTATGAGAATCAAATCTAGGGTCCTGTCATTATTATTATGTTTATCGGTTCTAGTGGGGACTGTAATGGTTTGTATAAAACCGTGTAGGTTGATGTGGGTCGAAGGCTGTTCTGATGTGCAAGACATCCAGTTTATTTTAAAGTCACCAAGTATTATGGTTTCTTGTGGGTAGGTGGTGGACAGCCAACTTAGGATAGCTTCTAAGGTTTTGATATTGTTGCCTGGGGGAAGGTAAATACAGATTATGTAAATGGATTTACATTTGTTAAGTTGAACTTTAGATATAAGAATTTCTGCGTTGCTAGTTAGGGAAGGTTTAGACTCAATGGAGGTGATTTGTAATTCAGATTTATATAAGATAGCTACTCCTCCACCTTTCTTAGAGGTACGGTCCAGTCTCAGGATGCTGTAACCAGGGGGAATAACTGTAGTATCTTGTATGGTTGGTTTGAGCCATGTTTCAGAGAGGCAGAGGATGTCAAATGAATGTACATCCATGAGGCATGTAGGTGAGCAACTTTATTGTTTATGCTTGGAATATTGAGATGGGCTATCAGGAGAGAGTTGGAGGGTCTGTTGACCAGGTGTGCCTTAGTAGAATTTGGGGTGCTAGGCTTGATGGAAGTGGTAGAATTTGGGCCAGGGTTTGGGTGTATATCACCATCAATTAGGGAGTGGACTTGTATTTCCAAAGTGAGTATTAATCCTTTACATGTTAGGTTATGGGGTTTTCTAGCTCTAGGGCTGTAGTATGTGATGTGAGTGAGCCTATGGAATTTGGATGATAAATACTTTGGTGGATAGGATGTGTATTTGTGGCTATGAGGGATGATGAATGTTGGTGTGGAGGTTTGTTTCATGGGGTTATGAAAGTGTAGGTAGTTATGGTGTTCACAGGAAGTAAATAGATAGGGTATTGCTAAAATAGGTAGAAGTGATAGTAGGAGTAAGGGTTTAAAGTGTATGTAGGTAGTGTTAGGTGACATTGTAGAAGTGTAGTGTGTAGGTAAGTATACAGGGATGGGTGCTGATAGAGATTGAATGGTGGGAGGTAGGCTGTAGCACTTTAAGGGGTTGGTCTATGTGATTGCTTGTATTGACAGGGGGTGTGGTTAGTGTGTGTAAATGTAGTAGCACTGGGGGCGGTGGGATTTGGAGGCAGGGTAGGGGAGCGGAGTGAGCCCGCAGGGCGAACGGAGTGGGTAGAACCACAGAAGGAGTGAGCCCTAGGAGAACAATCAGTGGAGAGCTGTTTGTTAAGGCAAGTGTAAGGTGGAGAAAGGTGGGAGATGTTAGTCTTGATAGTAGGGATAGAGGGAGTATAGTTAACTGATACAGAGTAAGAAGATATAGGGATAGGGTAGGACTATAACTCTATGAGCTTGAGATACTATGTTCCTGAGAGAAGAGTTTCAAGACAGAAAGATAGTTTAGGACAAAGGCGCCACCTAGTGGCCAATGTCGAATTAGCTACAATAGTTTCCTTTAGGAGGTAGTAGGTATTGGAATTTGAGGAGGAGGGAAGAATATTATGTATTTGCAAGGGTACAGGAGAGAAAGTGGGCTAGGAAGGAGAAAAGGATGGTAGTAGCTGCTGGACGCCCTAGCAGGGGAGTATACTTTAAGAGCTACAATAAATTATACAATGTTACTTCTGTTGACAGAATTTGTATAACACATACTTTCTTCAGTTGTATTGTTCTTGAGGGGCTGTTTCACAGGGCGAGAGAAGAGGCAAATCCTTGGTTTGGGGTGAAGATGGCAGTTAGTGGTAAAAGGTTGCTGGCCAACATGACAGGGCAGGTCCACAGTTTTAGTGCCTTATGAGCAGGTAGGGCAAATAAAAGGTGAACACCGAAGCTGGGGACGCACAGCAGCCAATGGATAGACCGATTGATTCTACAGATATGGATCCTTCTGAGTCCATGTTTATCCATATATATATAACTCTTTTTTCTAATTTTACAAATTTTGCATACAATACCATCTCAGATTCTATTCCCGAGTAGTCTACTACTGTAACCACGTCTACACACCAGAGTGATCTACTACTGTAACCACATCTACACATCAGAGTAGTCTACTACTGTAAACACATCTATATACCAGAGTGATCTACTACAGTAACCACATATACACAGATACACACCAGAGTGATCTACTGCTGTAAACACATCTACATACTAGAGTAATCTACTACTGTGTGTTCCTATCAGAAGAGCAAATGCTAAAATAAGTGAATGCTCTTATATCAAACTTTAAAACACGAAATCTGAAAATGTCGAAGGAACGGAACATCGTTTTTTTTTCCCCAGGGAAAAAAATCGATGGGCCGTTCTCCAGACTTTGCTGTTTTCTCCACTGTGGTGTGATCTCGGAGTTGTTATATTTAAGTTGGGGGGTGTGGGGGGGCAAAGCCCCCACTTTAATTTGCCTGTACATTAGGGTATTTTGGATCTGTGAATTCGGAAAAAATTCACTGATTTGTTCCTTTGACATTTTAAGGTTTCGCGTTTTTAAGTTTGATAAGAGCGTTCGCTATTTTTAGTGTTCGATCTTGTGATATAGACAAGCTACTGTAACCACATCTACACACCAGCGTGATCTACTGCAGTAACCACATCTACACACCAATGATCTACTGCTATAACCACATCTATACATCAGAGTAATCTACTAGTGTAACCACATCTATACACCAGAGTGATCTACTACTGTAACCACATCTACACACCAGAGTAATCTACTACTGTAACCACATTAACACATCTTTCTATGGGCAGACAGTCCAAGATACCGGAGTACCTCAGGAGATTTGTCTGTGCATCACAATCCTGGAATTTAGGGCCATTCTCCATTCCCTACAAGCCTTTCAAGGCTCCCTTCCTAAAGAAGTTCTTTCCATCCATTCCAACAGTGAAAATACTTTGGCACATCAACAACTGGTGAACCCATTTTTATCTGTTGTGCAATGAGGGCATGTGGATGTGGATGTGGCAGTGGCTGAGTCATCTGAAGGACTTCTTGGCAGCAACTCACATTCCAGAAGAGGTAATCTCATTGGTTGACAGGTTATGCAGTTGCTTTCTTATGCTTACAAGTTGTCATTCAGTCCACCAGTAGCAGGAGAATCTTCTACCATTAGGGTTACCTGGTGCCTGCCCTTTTTGCCTCCATAAATTCAGATCCTTTTACCTTATAACTTCTGTGTGAGGTAGTTTGAGAGCACGCTATCTCACACTTGGCCAGATGGCCTCCTATGTGTATCCCCTCTGATGTTAGATCTTTTCAGAAAGCCAGAGTACACAAGGCTAAACTTATTCTGATTACCCTGTACAAGCTAAGGCAGAATAGCATCCTTCTTGTACAGTAACATCTCCATTGGGCCCCCACTATGATGCTGTTGTTATTCCCTCCCTTCTTAGGAAACCTGCCAACAGCAACATACCCTGCAGCTGATCATGTAGCTGCTTAGATTTCATTGGTTGCTAAATCCTATGATTTCTCTAACAGATAGCCTGCATTATCTCATTAACCCCAAGGCCATCTATTTAGAAGAATGTGCTAGTTTCTGTGTATGAGCTACTAACCCAGGCTTAGATGTTTTCTTGGTCGCCATTTTCAAAGTTCTGCACTGTGTGTCAGAACAGTAGTCATGCAGTAGTGGTTGCATCAAACAGAATGCTGTGGTATATCTTCAGAAGAATAACTTCCAGATGCAAAGAGGTAATGCTTTCATTCTACAGGACATTAACCAGCCCATACCTCAAGCACTGCATGGAATTCTGAAGGCAATATAAGGGAAAGAACAGCAGGTTACTGGAAGGAATTTAGAGGAAAGCTACAAAAAAATTCCATGAGGTGGTGGGTTATGATCAGATGGTAGAGGAGATCTCTCTCTCTCTCTCTCAGTTGAAATCAAAAAAGACAGTAGGGATATAATATTGGTACCCAGGATCATGCCAGGGAGTTATGGGGGGTATTCTGAATAGGAAGAACAGAGTGGGTCCAAGCAGCAGATTATAGGGACTAAATATTCCCTGGAACTCCAAAACTACTTTTTTTTTTCACAGAGAAGGTTTTGGACTTATGAAGGGGACTTTTGGAATGGATGGTGGTAAGAGAATCTACAGAGTAATTCCTTTTTTTCCCTGCACTATTCACGTGTTCTAACCCTAACACTACCCCTGACCCTAACCCTAATCCTACACATTGTGTTACTAAAAGCCCTTTCCGTAACAGTACGACTGTCAAGTGTCAAGATAACACTTGATCTTGGTTTTGTAGTTGGGGTAGATGATATAGGGTCTATTTAGCTGGGCTGAATTTTTAGATATTTTGTAATTCGATGTTTGAGTTTTTAGTGTACTGTGCTTTCAGTGTGTTTTTTTAGATGTTTTAAGGTTCAATATTTTAAGTTTTAGATATTTCATATGGGATTGCTACATTCTGTTGACACACCACAATGCCGACAGCAAGAACATTGACTGCAAAAGGTCGACAATGATAATGGAAATGCCATCCCTCAACTGCACATGCGTGAGTAAAACCCACGCTCCATGCAACTGACCAAAAACAAAATAACATAATTTTAGCAGGTGGGCTGCACCCTCACATCTCCTGCTAGTTATATATAGTTACTCTGAGAGTGCACAATTTTCCCTTAAACCAGGATTGTCAGTCTAGTAACCCTGTTGACTTCTGCATATTTCGACCTTTTGTGGTCAGGATTCTTGCTGTCAACATTGTGGTGTGTTGACAGAATGTAGCAATCCCATATATATATATATGTACATATATATGAATATATATATATATGTATATATGTGTGTATATATATATATATATGTACATATATATATATATATATATGTGTGTGTGTGTGTGTGTGTGTGTGTGTGTGTGTGTATATATATATATATATATATATATATATATATATATATATATACATACATACAAATATGAATATATGAATTCTTGTTGAAATGTTTTGATTCGCTGAAAAAAAGAAAGATGAAAATCATTCTTCTCCTTTAAACTAGTTTTTTGCAGGCAGGAAAACCACTCCCACCTCCTGAACTTATGTATACATGTTCTAAAGACATGCTCCTGGAGCATTTCTCCCCGGGCCTCTGCTGAAAACAGGATCTGTGGAACCTAGTCGGAATTTCCCGGTCAACAAATGTTAAATAAAAATAAATAAATAAATAAATATACCAACTCCCAGACTGCCTTGCCTCAGAAAAAAGGGAGTATTCTGAGAAATGGAAGTCTCTGACAAGTGTGGATTTTCATCTGTCCGATCTTCACATTACAGAACTCTGCATTTGAAGTCCCAATATTTCAAATGGTTACGTGTGTGTGTGTGTGTGTGTGTGTGTGTGTGTGTACATATATATATATATATATATATATATATATATATATATATATATATATATATATATATATATGTGTGTGTGTGTGTGTGTGTGTGGATGGGTCTCCTTCATGTAATCACATTACCAGAATATTGAATGTCATAACGTTGAGACAAAATACTTGTATCTTCACAAAAGTGAAACTGCACAATAGCAAAAGTTAGAATGTTGAACTATGTTTTGCGCATGTCAGGACACACTGTTATGAATGCAGATCACGCTGCATTCATAAGCAGAGATACTACACTTAGACAAAAAAAGGGTAGTATTGACATAGAAGAAAACAAATGGAATGATCACAGTACATTGAGGATCAGGACATTTACCCCTTTCCCCACTGTAGTGCAATCTCGGAGTTGGTATATTTAATCAGCAGGGAGTGTGGGGGGAGCAAATCATTTTAACGCTATATGCTTATGAATGCAGCGCGATCTACATTCATAACAGTGCTTTCTGACATGTGCAAACGGTGGTTTGACATTCTAAGTTTTGCTATTGTGCAGTTTCACTTTTGTGAGGTTACGAGTGTTTTGTTTTGATGTTATACAGTTTGACATTCTGTTAATACGAGTTAATGAAGTTGATCCATATAGATATGGATCTGTGTGTGTGTGTGTGTGTGTGTGTGTGTGTGTGTGTGTGTGTGTGTGTGTGTGTGTGTATGTGTGTGTATTTATGTATATGGTAGAGGCTGTTTTGACTAAATTTCACTTCACTGAGTCACAACCTAACTGAAACTCATTTGACAGAAATCACATTTGACTGACTCATGAGTGACTGGAAATTGTAAAGTAAGGAACAAGAGATTCACTGGTTGTATTTTTTTCTGATTTCACAACTGTTGTTTGACCATGGAGTTAGTATATTTAAGTAACTGGGGGTTAAGGATGGCTGTCTTTCTATTTTGCCAACAGAAAGTGCCCTTAGATGCACACAGAATGACATGCTCCTTCCTTTTATGTCAGTCCCCTAAAAAGCAAACAAAATATTTTCTTTACTGTTAATAACCATTAGTACTTGTTTTCAGTACTGCAAATGCACATGTATTTTCCCATTAAAACCCTCCCTTAATGTAATTTTGTTTAAAAATTAAACTGAATCTTATCACTAATAGTTTTACATGTTTTTCTACAAGTTAATAGTATCAGTATTATTTCTGATGCAATTAGGCTTAAGAAAACACATTTTAAAATATAAATATATCTAATTTTTCTCTCACCCTGGCTTTAAAAACATAAATGAATGATAAGAATTTGTGTGTACCATTTATGTTGTACAATTGAATCAATCTCATAAATAACATGTATGCAGTTGTATATCAGTTGCTGTCTCAAATTTGCATCGATCAGAGCAGGAAAAGTTAGCTAGTACAGTTATCAAGTATGTGGCTGAAAATTTCTTTTCTTTAAAATACAGTTAAATGTGTTTACTCCTCATAACATACAGTAACTCTGTCTAAAGTAAAACAGTTTCCAATTTCATGAAGTTCTTTAGTTCTTTGTGTGTATTTGTGAAGTTACCCTTATAGACTAATATGCTGCAATGTACTCTGGATTAAACAATATTGTCCCATATTAGGGGTCTTTCGGGGAACATGCAATAATTTTTTTTTCCTAACACTTTAAACTGATGTAGTACCTTTGTTTGCATATCACAATATAACTTTTTTTTAATGCAGAGAGTGTTAATTCTGATTGAGATTTGAGTTTCTCAGTTTGCATAAAATCTGTTAAAATATTCAGGTTGAAATTTCACAGTGCAGCACTATTTCTTTATTATGTGAGCAAAAAGTTCTGTCATGGTCCAAATTTCTGAAAGTCAAAGTCGGATAATGGTTGTATGGGCCAAACTGTGTAACTGCAAGGATCTTTTATACACAATTTATTTACAAACTTTTGCATATAGTTCACAGAAGAATGTGTGTTTTGTCATTTCATCAAGGGAACATTTTATTTGTCATTTCCTTGAGTCAAAAGCAGATACCATCGATCTTTAGATAACTAGTTTCAAATTAGTTTAATGGAGACCTTAGTAGGTGGCCATTATCAGTTGTGCAAAACCTTTCCAAACTGCTGTCATACACGAGGTTGCAATTGCACATATCTCGCTTCATTCTTGAGAACATATTTGAAACCTCAAGACAAAAGTTATTCTTGGCCACTAAGGGAAGTACATTTTCAGATCCATATGCAGGAGTTCATTCACTGACTTTGCAGGCAGCTAGATCGTTGCATTCATAAAGATTGATAGGGGTCAAAACAGACATCACTATTTCTTTTCCATAGACGGTGTAGAAGGCCGTCTGTTTGTGAAAATATTTTGTGGTGTGCGGCATGATGTTTAAGTTAGTGCATGTCTGTCAAAAAAAAAAAAATGAAAAGCCGTTCTGATCCGGCATGTGGATGTACAAGAAAACTGACTAATGTACCTGAAGATGTTAGACGAGTTATTCAGAAAGCAGGACCTCTGAGAAATAGCTCTTTTTGTAGCTTTTTACATTATCTTTTTACCACTGTGTTACTGTATGCCTCCTTAAGGGGCATAATTATAAGTATCTCTTTTGGATGCAAATAATAAGTTTCTGTAGGCATTAATCAGTTTTCAATGTATTTGATGGCTTTGCTTAAGGCATTTGACATAATCCTATTGGCTCCAGACTGCACCAAACAACTAAGGTATCTACTACCCCACAGTATGTCAGAAGTTGTCTCTCTGTTTTTGAGAATAACTTTTAATAATGCCCTAGAAACCTGTAGTGTAAAAGTTGTCTTCCAAAAAAAAAAAAAAAAAAGGGGAGAATGTCTGTTATTTTCCTATCTGGATCATGGCTGGAAATGGTCTGTGGACCGGCCCTCCATCCCAGCCAATAGAATTAGTCAGTCAGTTAATTAACTAATTTTAAGTAAATAAATGATTGTCTGTTAGGGAAGCAGGGATATAGATGCAATGAAGATGCAGCATTATAACTGCTTAACTAATGCATCTATCCTCAAGTGGCTTGGTAGTTGCTTCTTTGAGAGGGTACTTTCAAATATTTGTTTATCTGGCAGTTTAGAGTGGAGATTTGATACTGTGGCTGATAAACCTATACCATGTAGAAGACCTGGGTTTAATTCTACAGTCTCTGTTTAAACTGGCAGTTGGTGGAGAGGATTAAGGCTATGAGTTGTTAACAAGCTACTTCTCGTAGTCCTGGATTTGGTTCCCTCAGCCTCCATATGCCTATTGTGTGACTGTTGAAAAAGTCTGTTAATTAGACAGTGCTCAAGAGTAGTTGGGAAACTGCGCTAGGCTGCTCAGTGGTCTTCTGGACTGCATGCTTATTAACAACATTTGAAACTATTTTGTGGCATACCCCTCTCTACTCATACATTAAAACATGTTTTTCAAGGGCTTATTGCATGTTAGACTTCCCAAGAAAGACCTTTTCCTGGCCTGGGAATTGACTGCTCAGTGGTCTTCTAGACTGCATTCCTATTAACTACATTTGAAACTATTTTGTGGCATACCCCCCTTTACTCATATATTAAAACAAGTTTTTCAAGGGCTTATTGCATGTTAGAATTCCCAAGAAAGACCTTTTCCTGGCCTGGGAATTGAACACAAGTACTATCATATTAGCTAGCGAACTCTGCTCTTTTTTTTTTTTTTTTATGAATACATGTATGTACACATTCAACCTATTTATTGTACTTAATGACTGAGAAAGTTCAAATAAGAAAACACATTATATTTCGATAAAAAAATGAGAAAAACTCCACCCACTAGCAGTGTAACAACACTGACAAATTAAGTGCATAATGGATTAGCTAACAAGAAAATAAACAGTCCCTGGAATTCAATAACTCTACACTCTGTGTACACCATTCCTAGTGAACAGACAACACAGACATAACTCACACTTTCTTCCTCCTAATTGTAATTTTCCTACTGATTTTCTTGTAGTTTTAAACACTGGACAGGGATTCATAGAGGTTACCACAAAGTGCAGACTGCATGTGCATTTAGTGTTATCTTTATTCTCATTTTTTTTCAAATACATTTGAATGAATTCCATAGCATTTATATATAACATCTTAAATAACTGTGTACACTATTTACATTAGACTGACACTATAACAGATCTTAATGTATACAGTTACTTTATAAGTATGTCCAATCCATTATCAGAGTGTCTGATCAATTATTGTATAGTGTCAATTAACGATGAGACTTTTCCCCAATAGTTGTTGATAAATGGCTTTGGATAAATGCTTAGTTCTTTAATTTTAACTTCCAATAATGCTTTGATCTTCAGTATGCTGTAGAAGTCTTCCAAAGTTGGTATTGTGTTTGTATTCCATCTTATTATTATACACTTCCTTCAAATTGCAAGTATAGTCCATACTAGATACATGTTTGACCTATTCAAATGAGGGCCTTCATTCACATTTAATAATACAAGAGCTTTAGTTAAATAAAATGATTCATTAAATAAAGCTTGTAGAAAGTTATTAATACCATTACAAAATGGCTTAATTTTAACACAATCAAAGAAAATGTGGTTCCAATCTGCATTGTGTACTTGCTCACATCTCCAACATATTACTTTTATGGAATAACTAATTTTACTGATTCTATCTGGGCTTAAGAATGCTCTGTGCAAGCATTTCCAATTAAAAACTTTCCAGTATTGTGTAAAGGATGTATATTTTATTGATAATAAGATATTTGTTTTAATATCTTCAGTTAACTGTATTGAGTGTCCTTTTGTTATATATTTCCAATATGAGGTTTTGGGTGTTATTTTATAGTTTATCAATATTTTATAAAATTTTGAAATACTGTTTCCCATGTCAAAGTCATTATATATGATTTCATATATGTATTTCGTAAATTTAGATATTTCTTTAAATGAAGAATTGTTAATTATTCTACTTAAATCTTGCGAATATGACAGAATACTCTGTAAAGTTAGCCAGTCCTGTTATGAAATTTTGTATGTTGTTTTTATTACTTGCTTGTCTAAAACTTTTAGTTCTTTGATACACTGGAGTCAACAAACAAATCCTTTCTGTTCCTAGGAATTAATCATTTCTCTATATATTTTATGTGGAAAGTTCTTTGTGACTATAAATGGTGTTAAAAGCTCAAACCAGATTTTTAAATCTATATTTGCATTAATAGTTTTCCTAAATGAGTCAGTGTAATAATTAATCATACGAGTTTTAGTGGGTGTAGTTATGTTATATTGCATACTGATACATAATATGTGCCATGGCAAATTGTTTTTATATGTTATTTTAAATTTTATTTGTAAATCAAATTCATTTATTGATATTACAGTTAGTAATTCTTTCCAATTTGCAGAGTAATTTGGAGTTATCCAATCTGAGATTGTTTTAGATATTGATGCTTTTACATATGTTTCTATATCCTGAAAGTTTAATCCTACCTGTTTCCATGGTCTGATATGATGTATTAAAGCTATTCTGTTTCTTTTGGGAAACTATTAAAATTTTATTAGGCATTAATTTATTTTTTTAGGTGTTTTCCTTTCTGGTGACAGTTGTATTGCCAAGGCTATATATAGGATCTTGGGCAGTAAAACCCATTTTTATTAACTGTAGACTATCTTCAAATGTTAATATTATTCTGTTCCATTTTTCCACATAGATTTTAATTGTTTGATGATATTATTGTAGTTTTTTGAGACTAATTCCTTATTATCCTTACATAACTCAATTCCTAGATATTTAAGGTAGATTCTTAATTCCCTATGATGTGATCCCCCTTAGTCTGCAGTTGTTTTTTTATTTAAAAATAAAAAAAATTGATTTTGATTTATTGAAATGGAGTCCTGAAGTCATGTGAAACTTGTCAATTTATATATCTAATTCTTCTAATGTCTCTTTTTGTATTAGATAATGTTAGTGATATGTCATCAGCAAATAGCATTACTTTAGAATTGTATTGTTCACAAACCTCTATTTCTTTGATTTTTACATTGTTACGAATTGAATCTGCCAGTATGTCAATAGCCAGAGCAAATAGAATCCATGACATGGGACATCCTTGTTTAGTGCCTTTTTGTTATATGTATAGATTCAGAGGTGAAAGGACCTAACTTGACATACGCTAAATTATTTGTATGTATATTCTTTAGGAGATGAACAAAGGATGCAGGAAAGTCAAACAGCATTAGGATTTTGAATAAATAGTCCCAATTTAGGGAGTCAAAGGCTTTCTCTGTATCTAAGCCAATTATGAGTGTTTATTTTCTTTATTAACATAATCTATAAGAGAAATTATCCTTCTAATATTGTCATGTGTTGGTCTATGATATATCAATCCAGTTTGATCACTATTTATTGTTTTGGATAGTGGTATTTTCATTATGTTAGTTAATATTGTCATAAATATCTTATAATCATTATTTAATAATGATATAGGTCTATATGAGGTACAAATGTCTGGGGATTTGTTTTCCTTTATGATTGGTGTGATTAAGGAATATCTCCCAGAGGGTGGTATTAAAGCTTGTGACAGAATTTCTAATAGAGTTTTATGGAAAAAGTTTATATATTTCCATAATTATGCCATCTATACCTGAAGCATTATTATTTTTACCCTATTTTATTGTATCTGTAATTTATTTGTAGGATATGGGTGCTTGCAGATCTAGTTTTAATTTTTCTGGTATTTTTTTATATTAGAACATTTATCATCTAGATTTAATTGATCAATATGCATATTGTCTTGTTGGAAATGTTTCATATAGTGATTTCTATAGGCATCAAGAATGTCACCTATATCCAAGACATTTTTCCCTTTCTTTTCATGGAAGATTATTTTAATGTTTTTAGCTTTTGATTGTATTTTGATTATTTTCTTGTGGATAAATTAGGTAGATATTTGGGAGAAGTGGCCAATGTATTCATTTTTAGTTTTTCTAAAGCTAAACTCATTTTATGTATTAAAATTCCGTCGTATTTTTTGTTTATTACTTCTACATTCTTTTTCGTCTCCAAATGATTTTGATTTTTTTTTCAGCATTTACTGACAAAAGTTTGGATTGTAGCTCTAATAATTTGGAATCCCATCCTCTGATTTTTTTTATACCAAGTTAGGGTTTTACCATATATGTAATCTTTTGAGTCCCATATCATTATTTTATTTATCTCTGTGATGTAATTAATATCTAAGAAGAACTATAATTCAGATAATAACCAGGGTTTGAACTCTTTAATTTTAGTTATATATGTTGGAATTCTGGAGTTAAAGATGAATGGTTTGTACCCATTTTTAAGTTTTAGTATCAATGAATTGTGGTCTGAAAAGGGGCAGGGAGTGACTGAAAAATTAATGATTTTAGAGTGTAAGTCACGAGCAGCAAATATTTTATATATTCTAGTTTGGGTATCAAATCTGTGATCTTGATGGGAACACAACAAAGATTTATCTTCCTTAAATTTGAAAGTATCTACAAGATGAAATGATTCTACCCACTTGTTTAAAGCTTTTGATACAGCAGATGTACACAGCGGTCTTTTATTTGTAGTTTCAGAAATATTAAATATGCAGTTAAAATCTCCTCCTAATATTAATTTGCCTTTATAATTATTGGAAATTAAATCCAAATGTTTTTTAACAGTTCCTGTTCCAATGCTTGGGAACCAGTATAGATTGGCTAGGGTCCATATTCTGTTATTATATTTAACTATTACTAATGCCATAAGGCCTTCTTTATTTTCATACTTATAAATGATTTCTGGGTTAATCACATTTGTTTTCCATAAAAATTGTTACCTCTTTTGTCTTTGTCGTATAAGTGGATTGTGCCAATATTATATATTCCTTAGGATTTGATTTGTAATTGTCATTTGTTTTGAAATGAGTTTCTTTTAGGAAAACAATTTGTGCTTTGTTCAGTCTTAAATATTTCAGTAGATTTGGTCTCTTGCTATGATTGATTAAGCCATTGGTATGTAAAGATAATAGAGTTAAATCCATCTTAGGTTATTTATAGTATGTATTTTTAGTTTTATTGTGGCTATTAAACATTTTCCTCTGATAACTATAAAGTGTATGTTTGAGCTTTTAAAGGAAATTATCAGTTTTATACTTTGAGTGTTTACCAATAAAGTAATGTTTTGGTCAGGCATACCAAAAATGTTTTTGTGAAATAAATTTAAATTAATAAATGTTAACAAAACTAAGATCCGCACTAGCCATGGAATGAAAATCATTCCTAATCTGATGGATAAACCTAAGTCCATCAGATTATCACTCATACCTTGACAATCCAGAACATCTGTGCTCCATAAATTGAATTATCATATGGAAAATATTTGTAATAAGAATAAGCAATATTTATATTATTTTGAACAGATATAGTATTATTGTAGATTAGACAGAATTCTAATACAATATAAATGTCTACTTATTGTATAAGCAATTAATATTTACATGAAAGATAGATGACAAGCAATTCAATCATAGTAAAGTAGGATGTATCATATATAAAACCTCAGTAAAAGATTATAGCACACAGTTATTTAACATATTCACCCTTATTAATGAAGTCTTTCAAAACTTATTACTTAATATAAATAGATGGTAATAATATTTATACCTAATGTTTATAATACAATGTATTTTACTGGATATATCAAAAGTTATATTTCATTGTTTGCCAGCATTTAAGTAATCACTTTGTTTGTTGCTAACTTACTTAAAGCATCAAGTTTGTTTTATGTGAACATTGATGAAAGTTAGTGCATTTTAATTATCAGTGCATCCCTCTTCCCCCATTTCCTACACATAAGGATTTTCATATCTGTCATTTCTTATTGTAAAATGAGTGAAATTATAGGTTAAAAACAACAAATTCACTTATTGTGATTAATGATTACAAGTTCCCTTTCAATATTCATAAATTGCCATTTTATGGCACATACTGAAAGTTTTTAGATTTAAATGGCAACATTCTATTTTGTATAATCAGCAAAGATTACACTGAGTGATTATTGTCAATTTAATACTATTTGTTCAGAATATGATTGTTACATTCTGTGACATTCCTAGTTCAGGCTTCTATTGTTTCCCTTGAACAACTTTGTCAGTTTGATGTCATGTATAAAACATTAGTTACCTTGGTAACAGCTTAAGTATTATGTATGGTCAAGATGGGTTATAAAACCACAATTCAAGTTAAAGCAATTATATGACTTTATGCTTCCCCTTGATGTTCAATATAGTGTATGTCATTTGTGACAAGTTAAAACAGTAGTGTTATTATACACAAGCCCATGTTATTAAACTGAGTGTCTATTGTCAATTTAATATTATTTGTTCAGAATATGATTGTTACATTCTGTGGCATTTCAAGTTCAGGCTTCAATTGTTTCTCTTGAACAACCTTGTCAGTTTGATGTCATGTATAAACATTAGTTACCTTGGTAACTGCTTAAGTATTATATATGGTCAAGATGGGTTACAAAACCTACAATTCAAGTTAAAGGAATTACATGACTTGTTATACATATTTACTTATATAAGAAAATCATCATGCTTCCCCTTGATGTTCAATGTAGTGTATGTCATTTATGACAAGTTAAGACAGTAGTGTTATTATACACAATAACATGTTATTAAATCCTGTCTTTAATGTCTAAATTCAACAGACTACTTCATCTTATATGATGGTTATATATTTTATGTCTAGATTTACTAAAGTCATACATTACACAATTATTATGTTTATTTTTGGGCTGTTGCTTAGTTATTTGAGAGACCACAAGCTGTAATGCTTATTCTTATTATTAGCTCCTTCCAAGCATGTTTATACAGTCCATAGACTTTAAATTATGAGACCCTTCTAGTTTCTTAATTGTTATATTTCCATCCTTACATACACACATATCAGTACTTCAAACATGGGCAACAATACCCATCCAGTTTTGACAGAATACCATTCACTAGTTCATGTTGTGTGTTTCCAAGTGGTTCTTAAAATAGCCAAACCAATATTTGTCCTGTTCCATTTTACCAGCCTGTTCCATGAAGTGGCCACTCTACCAGTAAACCACTCAACACACCTTCCATTTCTACAGATATTTCCACAAAGGAAATCTGATAGCACTTCCCGGCAACCCCAAACACCCCTAGAATTAGCTATCCCCATATGTCCAACACGTCCGAGCAAGCTCACCTCCCAGACCACTGCAAAGGGTTCTGCACAAGACCAAGTGCTCTTAGTCTTTTACAAAACTTCAGACTTCTACTCTTATGTAAGTCCTTAATGTGTTTGGACCAAAATACATTTTAAATATAAAATTTAAGTTATTATTTATTTTATTTTATTTTTTATCAAGAATCAACTTAATGAGCTAAATGATGTGATGGGAGACCATCAATATGTGTACATGTGGTTTAAAACAACCTTTTTATATATATATATATATATATATATATATATATATATATATATATTTTTTTTTAACCAAAAACATTGTGTCACTCTGTCTCCATTACCATAGCAACCTGGGAGCATCTGTTTCTGTTAGTGTGTCTTTGTACTGCATACCAGAGGCTCATGATGCACCTGAAGCAAAGCTTCACTTCACTGCAACTTCAAGCCTAAATTTCCCCCTTTCAGTGAGATAGCCAGGAAAAGCACAGAGAGGAAACAGTTAAAAAAAAAAAAACTCCCAACAAGCTGCCACATGAGATAACACATTCTTCAAGCCTTCCTATCTCTCACTCAGCAGATCTATAAACAAACTATTCTCTGCCAAAATATCCCAAATCACAGTTTTATCCACCCCCTTCCCCTTGGTCCAGGCTAAAACACCAAATGTCTCTTCCTAATACACAATTATCAGTAAACCTCGATCACCAGCCGTAGACCACTGCTTCCTGGATACAAAAACGGCAACATACAACAGCTGCCAGACACAGCTGCATCCACACACACCATGTCAGGCTTAATCAAGCAGCACTTGAAGCTATGATACCTGCCATAATTGATATTAACTATGTTTAGACAGAATAATAATGACATTTGTACTGAATAATAATGACATTTGTACTAAGAGCTTGCTACTATTATTCAACCAGGTTATACATGACATTTCTAAATCATACTTTAACTAAAGAAGGCATTAGTTTCCATGAAAGCATTTTTTTTTCAAAACACTCTACTGCTACCTTGGTAGCGTTGTCACCTCACAGTAAGACGTTGTCCTGTTCAAGTCTCAGCTAGAGCATCTTCTGTGTGGAGACATGTGTGAATGGGCGTACCTTCATTGAAGGTTGTGTGTCAGGGCTGGCAACTCAGCATGTAAAAATCTACTGCCAATCATTAGCGGACCGGAGTTCTGCTGTGGCGACCCCTAACCGGGAAAAGCCAAAAGACACAACAACAACAACAAGTCTACTGCTATTATATATGATGTTAATTTCTTACATTTGAGTCTGAACTCTGATGAACAGTACCTTGTTGAATTAGTTAATTAATTACTTAAATTATTATAAGTAAAAACAATGAAAAATGAACAAGATAAGTATTCATTGAGTTCAAGTAAGGGAATAGAAACTTCTGTGTTTATATTATATGTTACTTTGTTTAGCTTATATATAATGTAAATAGTAACCCAACTTGACCTACCTTTGTGAAGAATTACTGAACTCTATGAACATTCTGAATAAATCATTACTGTTTCTCAGTTGTTTAAGAAACCCTACTTTTTTAAATAAAAACAGATGACAAGTGATGTACCACATCAGTTGATACTTTGAGAGATGTAGTTGTAAGAGTTTTTTTTTTTTGGGACAGCTATCTTGGAATCAGTTTTTTTTTTCTTTTGTTTCTTCTTTCTAGCATCAGTCCAAGGATTTGTTTCTTTTATTCTTTTAAGAGTAGGGGCCATCCATTCCATTTGTTCTGGGATAGACACTATGTTGTTTTTGACGAGCATAGTAGCTTCTTCTAAGTCATTAAACATTCTCATCTAATTGGCAAAAAGTATTTTTATATTGGCTGGAAAGGCCAGCTGTGTTTTAATGTTGTTTTGTTTCAACAGTTTTATTATTGGCCAGACTTTGTCCTTTGTTCTAGTATTCAGGAAGAATAATCATTGCCAAATCTTATCAGGCTTTGATTGTATTTTAAGGGTGATTTTCTCCAAGCAGAATTTAAAATTAGTTCCTTGTCCAGAAATGAAACAAAGTTTATAACTATGGATCTAGGTGGAGTATTTGTTGAGTTAGAAGCAGGTTTCCTCAGTACTCTATGTGCCTGTTCAATTCCAAATGAAAGTCCATCTTTCAAGTCTGAAAATTCAGAAATCCAGGTTGTTAAGAATGAAATAATGTCTTCTCCTTCAGTGTTTTCAGGCAGACCAGAGATCCTTATGTTGTTTCTCCTTTCCCTGTTTTCTGTTTTGTTAAGCAGCCATGTATTCTGTTTAAGCAGAAATTCATTTTGGAATTCTTCCTCTTTGAGTCTCTCTTCAATGTCATTTAGAGAAGTCTCTATATTTGTTATTATTGTATGGTACTGCTGTAATAGTACTTTAAGAGTATCGGTCTGTTTTTGAGAATTTAATTTGAGGTTTTCTAATTCAGTTTTAAAGGCATCCATCTTCAAATATAGTTCCTGTAAGGTAGATGTCATCAATTGCAGTTCTTTTTTCAAAGCAGCATCTGGATGAGAATTCCTTGAGTTGTTCATATTCAGTGACTCAATATATCTCCAAGTTACTTGACAGGAAAAGTTTTGTGTGTCTCTACCAAAATTGATATTCATGTAGTTTAGTAGTTTATCTATAGATTTCTGACATTTTAAGCTTGAAAATAATAACATTTCGTATATTATTATACTAGTTTATGGAGCTCTTAAAATTCACTGCTCTCTGTTGGCCATCTAGGCTCCACCCCCGAACTCTACAGTCTTGAAGCTTCTTACATGTTAGTCTCCTCATGATGGCTGCTGTTTGAGCTCAGAAGAGTTAAGAATGAAGAATGTTTCATGCTGCACATACATACGTTTGTGCTAATAATGTGGAGAAACTAGAAACTGCCAAAGGTGCACCAGACAGAACAAAATTAAATAGGCATAGATAAAACTTCCTGGTGAACAACCACAGCTAAAAACTTTATTTAAAAAATAGAGAGATAACCATACCTCTCAACCTGGAAACATCAAAAATCTGGACAAGGCCTATGAAAAATAGGTACAAATCTGTACGCTCTTTAACATAAAATTTGCATACATAATTATGTAACCCCGCCCACTCCAGTGGAATTGTGGGATACCAACTTTCAAATGCAAACTGAAGAACAGACAACCAAAATATGGCACCAGAGTCCCCCTGCAGCTATTCCAATATCCTATTATCTGGCTATTTCGCCCCATTTACCATAAACACTAATGTGTGCAACTGCTTTACTTCTACAGTGATTATTTGGATTTTATTTTTACACTTTACAGCACAATGCACAAACACTAATAGACATCTGCTAAATAAAGCAATGCTGTCTCACAATGAAAATAGACTTGGCATTAAAACTTCTCTGCCCTTGAAACTCACATTCATTAAAACAGCATTGAAACCCACAACACATCCAAAGAAAATGCATCTGGCTAGTGGTGGATAAATATTACCTTTGGGCTGTTTTAAAATCATTGGCCCCTTGCACACAAAACAAGAAATATACATGTGTTCTTTGATACACCTTCCTGACTTTAATAAATTATATTCCTTGTATGATACAGCACACTTGTTAGAGCGCATTTTAAATTTATTGTTTGAACATTTTTCCAGTAGGCAATGAAACAAAATGCATGAACCAATAATGACAAAATTGCCCAATTCAGAACATTTCCATCATAAAAGTCTACTTCCACACACACAATATATATATATATATATATATAGAGAGAGAGAGAGAGAGAGAATGACAGTACTGTAAGCCATAGGCATCTTGCACAGCTTCTTGCACTTATTTTCAATTTAAGTTTTTTTTTTTTTTGGGGGGGGGGACAACATGCCAAAAAACAGGGACACATTTTAAACATTGCTTGTATAATTTTGGAAAGTTGCTAGAATAAAATGTGTTACTACCACCGCCATGCATTTCACTGGCAAGTCTTGAACCCATGACCCTGTCGGCTGCAGTCAGAGCAACATACCACTATGCCAAATTAGCAGTTTGTTTCCTGAAAGCTAGGAAGACTGAAACTTAAATGGCTATCATTTAATGAATTCATTTCTCACTTCTCACCATAGCTCTCAACCTCTTAGCACAAGAAACCTGGACAAAGCCAATAATGGGTGAATACAGAATTCAGTTCTCACTTCTCACCATAACTCTCAACTCTTAGCACAAATAACCTGGACAAAGCCAATAATGGGGGAATACAGCCCCAAAATAGGGGCAAATTACAAATGCTGATCTTATAAACTTAGAAAATTGCTAGAATAAAAGGTTTTGTGTTACCATTTATTTTCTGAAGAATATGAAGTCTGAAATTCAAATGCCTGTCATTATTTAATGAATTCAATTTCAGTCCTTCAGTGAATTGTCACAAAACTCCTGAAAACCACAGTTTTTATGAGGAACAGATCAAAAATATGGCATAAATTCACAAGTGGTGGTGGCTAGAGACATTAGGTTCTTTTTACCTCTTGAGTACCTCTAGCCACCAGGTGTATTACAATGGGGGCATTCACAAACACACACACACACACACACACACACACACACACACACCAAGGAAATACACATTTAAAGTTGGAAACAAACACACAAGGTAATATAGATTTAAAGTTGGAAGCAAACACCCAAGGACATACACATTTAACACAAGGAAATACACATTTAAAGTTGGAAGCAAACACACAAGGAAATACAGATTTAAAGTTGGAAGCAAATACACAAAGAAATACACATTGAAAGTTGGAACCAAACACACAAGGAAATGCACATTTAAAGTTGGAAGCAAACACCCAAGGAAGTATACATTTTAACACAAGGAAGTACACATTTAAAGTTGGAAGCAACCAGATAATTGTACTTCTTGTTTAAGTTAAATATGGGTCAAGTTCAGAACAACTGTTTTGTCTAAAGATTTAATGTATAGACTTCAGATTATAATCCTTCTTGTAATCATTATATATTAAGACTACTCTAGTAACACACAAGGCATCTCAAAGCTATTATACAAATATACCATGTTTTATGGAGGTGGACAACACTCTGCTCCAGCTATATTAAAACATTAAATATACAGTCTCTCTCTTTGTCAGTATATATCTGGCTGCTAGTAATTATTATACTAAGCCAATTTCACCATGCACGGGAACACCGTTCCTAATAATAACAAAAACTAAAAATATAGGTTTATATTCATTCACTTTTAAAAAAAATCATACTTTCACCATCACATAATAGCAATATATCATATTTGGGAGAAGGTTATGTTGTCTTTACTTTTTCCTGGTCTGTTTTGCTAATTGGACTACACCTTTGTGACCAAACCCATATTTACCTTTTGCTGGTACGTTTTGCCACTTGGACTATACTGTTACCAAACCCAACCAACAGTGAGTAAATTCTAGCATAACGTGCAACCGGACATGGTATGTTGCTTAATCCTACAACAGTACATATTTAATATTAAAAAAAAAAAAACAGAAACACTGATTGGACATATAATGCAGTGTAGCCTTAGTAAATTTAATGCTACTCCTCATAAATAATCTCATTGGTTGCTTATGGTTGTTGCAGGTGTAGCTGAAGTAGATATGGGTTCCTTCCTACCTGACTCTGGTGACACCTCTTTATTCCCAACACAACAAGGTGGCAAGAATGACAGATTTTATTCTAGGTGACACATCGAGTTTAAAAGGCAATAGCACAACCACAAACAAATTGTTTCAGCAGTGCACCAGTTAGCAATAATGCAAAGTGAGATATGCATGCAATGAAAACATACATTTACCCTCTTCCCCAGAACTCAACAGGAAAAAGATCTTGGCAATCAAACATGCACAAAGAAGGCAGTATCAATGAGCAGTAAAGCTTTATAATGCAGCAATACAAACACGGGGAAAAAATTGCAATGTCATTAAGCAATAAAAGAGTTATAATACAACAATACAGATATGAGAAAAATGCAATGTCATTGAGCAGCAAAATTCTTGAAGGCAGCAGTACTAACATGAGCAAAATGCAATGTCATTGAACAATGAAGATTTATAATGCAACAATACAAACATGAGAACATACAATGTCATTGAGCAGTACTAACATCCTCAACCCCCTGATCAATTCTAAACAGATCAACTATGAAACACTCTATTATACCCTGTTAACTGGCCAGTGACTACTTACAGTCTTGCTGCCGGCATGATGGGGCCCAAGTTGGAGCTCATATGGATCCCAGTTATTTGTAATCCACAAAGCATTTGGGGGGGAGGGATCCACAATCTTATAAAAATATAAAATGATGGCCAGAGCCTCTCACCACTCCATCAGGAATATCCTAGTGACCAGGCACTGTGGTTCCTCTGATGAGAAAAGTAGAAAAATCACCTGCCAGAACTCTGGTAATCATCTATGGCTTCTCTGTACTAGGCCCAAAGGAACTCCTTTTCTTGCTGAATCATATGCAGGCATGGAACTACTGGTTTCAGACTTCTCTCCTGATCCAACAAAATACCATCATCCAGGATTTCAGCAAAAGACAAACACAATCTGCCACTTCACTACCCTGTCCCAAAGCACTAGAAAAGAAAATAGAGTCATGCTGCAAGGCCCTTTTTCCCTTCAGATCTCTGTTTCAGTCTTCCATCCTTCAGCTAGTGTTCCAGTCCCCTCTTTCACTTTTGAAATTATGTAAATCTCATATCCTGAGTGGTCAGCTAGTCTGTGCTTTCCTTGTAGTCCCAAATTTCTCAAAAGAACTCTGTCCCCTAGCAGCAAGTCATGCATCTTTACTTTTTTGTCATAGTGAGCCTTGTTTCGCTGGTGTCTTTGTCCAGTTACTTTTTAGCAAGCTCAGAAGCTTGTCTGAGGTTCTACTTGAGTCTCTCCACATAACTGCCATGAGATCGCACTGGTGTATCATCAGTTGTGACTCCAAAGGTGACATCAACAGGAAGATGAGCTTCTCTTCCAAACATTAGGAAGTAAGGTGAGAATCCTGTAGCATCATTTTTAGTACTGTTGTAAGTATGCACCACTGTGGCTACATGTCTACTCCACTGACTCTTCTTCTTAGCAGATAGTGTCCCCAACATGTCTAGTAAAGTTCTGTTGAAACGCTCAGGCTGAGGATCCCCTTGTGGATGATAAGGAGTGGTGTGGCTTTTTTGGACTCCCAATAGAGTGAGTAGTTCATGGACAAGCTTGCTCTCAAAATCACGTCCTTGATCAGAGTGTATCCTTTTTGGCAGGCCATAGTGTTCAAAGAACTTCTCAACTAGTGGTTTTGCCACTGTAATAGCTTTCTGATTGTGAGTGTCTGTCACCACCAGCACATTACTGATCCCACCTTCATCCGGTTCAATGCACAGGAAATCTATACAGACCAGTTCCATGGGTCCACTACTTTCCATTTGACCCAATGAGGCAGCTCTGGTCGGCAGAGTCTTTCTCTGAATGCAACAAAGACATGTACAACAATAATCCTCAAGATATTGCTTTATGCATGGCCAGTAGAACCTGTTTCGTACCAGACCCATAGTTCTGTCATAACCAAGATGACCATGTTCATCATGCAATGACTGGAGTACTACTTTTCTATACTTCTGAGGAAGCAATAATTGCCATTTTCACTGCTGAGTGCACATGGAAATCTCCTATACACTAGTCCATTCTGTATCTGGATTCTGTCCAATTCTTTGGCCAAAGGTCTTGCCAGAGGATGAATATCCGTGTGGAGCATATTAACTTTGTTTCTTTTCTAAAGCAGCTACCACCAGCTGACCTAAGGGATCTTCTCTTTGATCTCTTCTGAGGTCACTGTTACTCAAAGCTGGTAGCAATGAAGCCTGTAAGGTGACCAGATTACAGTAAGCTTGGGTAGGCTTGCTGCAGACAGACGCAACTTCTGGGCCCAACATTCAGTGTGTTGATAGCAGGTTGCAATCTGACACATAGCTCTCACCCATGGCACTGGAATTTCCACCCATTCATCGTCTGAGTGTAAATCTCACTGAGGTCTTCTGGACAGACCATCAGCATCTCCATGTTCATGTCCTGGGTGATATTTCAAACTGAAATTATAGTTGCATAGAGCTGCCATCCATCTGTGGCCAGTAGCATCTAGCTTTGCAGTGGTCTGGATGTATGTCAGAGTATTGTTGTCAGTCTGCACTTCAAATTCAGCCCCATAGAGATAGTCATGCAGCTTGTACACTACCGCCCACTTTAAGGCAAGAAATTCCAACTTGTGTGCAGGGTAGTTTCTTTCTGTGGGGGATAAACTCTGACTGATAAAAGCCACAGGTCTTAGCTTCTTGTCATACTCCTGGTAAAGGACTCCTCCTAAGCCATCCCTGCTAGCATCTACATGTAAAGTGTATGGCTTTGTTGAGTCAGCATATGCCAGCACAGGGGCATGTGTGAGGCATTACTTATACTGTTCAAATGACTCTTTGAACTCAGGAGCCCAACGACTCTCTATGAGTTTTTAGAACCTTTCTGTCCCTTAGGGTTTTTTCACAAGGATATCTTCATCTGTTTCATCTGTTTTCTCATCATTTCGGAGCAAATGGTTGAGGAGTCTTGCTATCTTTGAAAATCCTTCCACAAACCTTCTATAGTAACTGCAGAACCCCAGGAAAGATCGCAGCTCTGTTATAGTTTTGGGTCTGGGCCAAGATGTCACTACTTCAACTTTTTTGCTTGGGTCTGTGGATATTCCATTTGCAGACACTACATGTCCCACATAGGTCACTGAAGGTTGGAAGAATTTGCATTTGTCCAATGACAACTTCAGGCCTTCCTTCTCAATCCTGTCCAATACCTTCATCAGTCTTTCTTTGTGCTCTTCTAGGGTCCTCCCAAAGACAATGATGTCATCCAGGTAGACTAAGACTTCCAGGAGATGCATGTCTCCAACTGTTCTTTCCATGATTCTCTGGAAAGTTGCCGGTGCATTTGATAAACCTTGAGGTAGGCAATCAAACTCAAAAAATCCCAAAGGAGTGATGAAGGCAGTCTTCTCTTTATCTTCTGGGTGCATAGGAATTTGATAGTATCCACTCCTTAAGTCTAGCACACTGAACCATAGAGCATCTTCAATCTGGGGAGTTGTGTACTGGTCTGGAATGGTTCGCTGATTCAGAGTACGATAGTCAACACACGTGCAAATTGACCCATTCTTTTTCCTGACAACGACAATGGGAGAGGTATATGGACTTCTTGACTCTCGAATTATCCCTGCGGCTTTTAGTTCTTCCAGGTCTCTTGGAGCTACTCTTCTGGAACGTTCCCTGAAAGACCGGTCTTCTTTTACTCTTATTCGGTGTTCTGCACTTTTTGCACAGCCCACATCTAGTTCGCTAGTAGAAAAACAATGTTTCTTTTTCATTAGTAGCTCTTTAACTCTTGTTAGCCACTCAGGGGGCAAGAGACCACCTCCTATATCAATATCTTCCAGCTTCAACTCGTTGACCCTTGTCAACACAGAAGCAGGTAAGGGAGTGGCAGCATAAACATTTCCCAAACGCATTTGTGAACGCAGGACAATGGGAGTACTTCCTTTATTCTTTAACCCCACAGGCAAAGTGTCATAAGGATGCTTTAACTTGTCCACAGGCCAAACTTCTGGGACTAGTTCCAGCCCCGGTGGCAGGTCATTTTCTGGATCCATTTCCATCATGAGATGAGAGGAAACTGTTTGCCCACACATCCTTACTTTGGCTCTCAAGCAGGTGACCTGACCAGGATGCATTATATGCTCTTTCCCAGACAGGGTCCACACATGACCAATTTCATCTTTCTTACTATCTTTCTCCCTTTGAAGGGGACAGAAAACTGGTGTCAGGAGAGGATGTAGTGCTGGGTGTTCCTGGGTCAACTGAGGCATTAGCATTCTTCTGACAAGGTCAGTATTTGTCACCACTAAAATAGATGCTGAATCCTTTCCCTTTGGCCTGGGGCACACAACAGTGAGTGTTTCAAAAACTGCTGTTGACCCAACAACTGAAGTGGAAAATTCTAACTTGATTGAGACATAACCATCATAAGGGAACTTTGTATCACTTAGCCCCCAAATCTCCAAATCTTCTAACTTTTCAAGTGGCAAATGCTTTAAGTATTTTTGGTAGAAGTCTCTGTACAGAATGGTGATTTGTGCACCAGTATCCAACAGTGCTTTACTATACACTCCTTCTATTTTTACTGACACGACAGGGAACGGTCTGAACAGGCCATCTGGTAGTTTCTCTTTCCGGTGCTGTTCAGCTGTATGGCAGTCATCATGTGATTGAGGTACCACTGGTTGACCTTGCCATTTTAATGGATAAGACTCTTGCTTAGTAATGCTTTGTGGTCTCAGATGCTGAGATTGTGGCTGAGATGGCTTTCCAATTCAGTTGTTCACCTCAGATGAGCTAGAAATGTGCATAGTAGGTAGCATCTCTCCCGTATATTACAAGAGTTTGTGTGGAAAGGAGATCCAGGATGCTGTCTCTTGATGATAGATTTTATGGAGCTCTTTGTAACTGGGCACTCAGCTACCTCCTTCACTGAGGCCCTTTGAAGTTTCCCTGCATTGCACTAGCCAATAATAGTTCATTCACTTTTTTCAAGTTCTCTGCATTAGGACACTGTCACTATATGTCCTGCATCCCTACATCGAAAAGAAAATCCAGTAGGAACTCTGAACATTGGCTGATTCAGTTCTTCCCTGAGTCCTTTCATGGAGGTTCTAGCTGATATATTTCTCCCTTCAGCTAAAGTTACCATGGCTTTTTGCAATTCTGCAACTGTCTTGATGACTTGAGCTATGGTGTCGGTCAGGGAAGACACCTGCTTCTGCAACTGTGACAGCTCTACATTGCGGACACTCTGGGCCACGACTCCTGTTTGAGTAGTGAGCATGGCTATAGGCTCCTGCTGGTTTTCACTCCCTGTTTTAGTTGCTGTTGAACACTGAGATTTGTCTTCCAACAGGGCTTCCTCTTCCCTTACCTCTTTAACCAACTGAGAATAAATTAGAGTCTCTCCCCTATTTCTCATCCTCATTTTCCACACAATGGAGTCCATAGCTTGAGCTCCCTCTAAAATTTGTGTGATCCATACTTGGTCAGCTACTTTTGGATCCATCCCCTTCTTTAGGATGATCTGGTGGAGCATTTTATCTAATCACTTAATGTAATCAGATAGTTTCTCACCAACTTCTTGGTATATATGTTCAAAGTGATACAGTAGGTCAGCAGCCCTCTTGGTCCTTCCAAACACATCCTGCAGTACTCCTAAATAGTCCTTGGCCATGCAATCTTGCTTACCCATCCTTAGGCTGTGTATGGTATCTGCAGCTAATCCCTTTAGACTTTCAGCTATCCACTGCTTCTTCTGAGATTCTGGGATATCCCACTCCTCTAGGGCTTGTGAAGTCTGATCATCCTGGATTCAAAATCTTCCTCTCCCTGAGGTGTGGGTTGTTTGCCAGAAAAGAAATGGAATTTGCGGTAGCCAAACCCAGTGAATGGCTGTGTAGGCTTTAAGCATTTTTCTACAATACTTCCAAAAACATTCAAAACTTCAGGCCCTAAAGTATTTATGGGCAGTGAAGCTGCAGCTTCTGGTGTAAGGTTCTGGACTACTTGGATAGCTTCCACAGGTATTTTCTCTGTTGCTGAGGTAGTGCACTTCTCAGGGATTACCACACGGACTGCACTCTCACCTGAAATTTGTACACTCGAAGGTATGTGCTCATACACTAAAGGACTTTTCCATTCTAATAAGGCCAATGTGCTCTGCTCGGAAGGGTCCATAGTGCTGTCTAATAAAAATTCACACCCTACAACTGGTAAGGATCCTGTGACTTAATGTGTTTGCATATCAGTCCATGTGACCCCTGGCAATACCAGAACTAAGCAATGCTCTGACTGAGCATTGTGCTGTTTGCACCACTTAGCGGCTACTTCTGGGTTCATGTTTCTGCTGGATTTGCTTTCCACACGTACAGGGGAATTGGGTGGAGTCCAAGGCAGTACAGGCAATCCCAGACAACCCCCAAATGTAGTGCACCCGCAGGTGTAGCTAAAGTAGATAAGGGTTCCTTCCTACCTGACTCTGGTGACACCCCTATAGGCCCAACACACCAAGGTGGCAAGAATGCCAAATGTTATTCTAGGTGACACATCTAGTTTAAAAGGCAATAGCACAACCACAAACAAATTGTTTCAACAGTGCACCAGTTATCAATAAAGCAAAGTGAGATATGCATGCAATGAAAACATACATTTACCATCTTCCCCAGAACTCAACAGAAAAAGGTCTTGACATTCAAACATGCACAAAAAAGTTAAAGTAAATGAGCAGTAAAGCTGTATAATGCAGTAATACAAACACGGGGAAAAAATGCATTGTCATTAAGCAATAAAAGAGTTATAATACAACAATACAGATATGAGAACATTCAATGTCATTGAGCAGCAAAATACTTGAAGGCAGCAGTACTAACACGAGCAAAATGCAATGTCATTGAACCATGAAGATTTATAATGCAACAGTACAAATGTGAGAAAATGCAATGTCATTGAGCAGTACTAACACCCTCAACCCTCTTGATCAATTTTAAACAGACCAACTATGAAACACTCTATTATACCCTGTTCACTGGCCAGTGACTACTTACAGTCTTGCTGCAGGCATGATGGGGCCCAAGTTGGAGCTCATATGGATCCCAGTTATTTGTAATCCACAAAGCATTTTGTGGGGGGAATCCACAATTTTATAAAAATATAAAATGACGGCCGGAGCCTCTCACCACTTCATCGAAAATATCCTAGTGACCAGGCACCGTGGTTCCTCGGATGAGAAAAGTAGAAAAATCACCTGCCAGAGTGCTGGTAATCATCTATGGCTTCTCTATACTAGGCCCAAAGGAACTCCTTTTCTTGCTGAATCTTATGCAGGCGTGGAACTACTGGTTTCAGACTTCTTTCCTGATTCCACAAAATACCATCATCCAGGATTTCAGCAAAAGACAAACACAATCTGCCACTTCACTTCCCTGTCCCAAAGCACTATAAAAAATCCAGTCATGCTGCAAGGCCCTTTTTCCCTTCAGCTCTCTGTTTCAGTCTTCCCTCCTTCAGCTAGTGCTCCAGTCCCTTCTTTTACTTTCAAAATTGTCTTTTATATTCCTGAAAAGAGCTCTGCCTTGTGGTGAAATGAAAAACTGCAGTCTATTACTTCTACAATAAAATACAGTGGGAGCTACACATATAAATACATTTTGGTGCAGTCACTGAAACAAGAAAAAATATGGCCACCATTTACTCCACTTCATGATGAAAACAAAGAAAAATCTTTAAAAATGTATCTAATCCGTTTTTTTTTTAATTGAAAAGCAGGAGGGGTTAATACATAAAACAATAACAAATGCATTTAACAAAAAGGACAGTGTGTGCATCATTATATACATGAATGAATACATAAATGCTGCATCCAAAATCTATCCCGTGTGACTTTAACCCAAATGCGTGTAGAAGGCAACCTTTCACACTGAGGCATTATTTAAAAAGGGAAAACATTTCTTTTTCTTTTTCTTTAAATTGCACAATTACAAGTTACATCAACATGCAATTACCCAGTCTCCCACACCAAAGGTCAACCCCAAACCAAACTGTCATTTCCTTGGTACTATACCAACTGACACCAGCTGAAAGAAATCATGTTATTCCAAATGTGGAGGAGCTGAAAATATGGGCAGAACAGCATCTATAAACCAAGTTGTCACACAGAGAAAACAAGGTACAGGCAGGCAATCACTCTGCTCTTAAATTCTTACTATAGCAAAATAAACAAATGACAGTGACAGAGCGGATGCAAACTCTATGCATGCAGAGTACATTATCTCCAATGAGAAACCAGACAGAAAAATGAATTCCTAAAATAGACTGGTACTTGTTCTAAAAGTAACATTCTTTTTAAATTATGCCATTGTATAACTGCAATATACCATGTCAATCATAAGCAGTTCATAGTTCATCCATGGTAGGGAAATTATGAACCCCAACATGATTCCATGATATATTTCATAAGAAGGTTTATGTAGATGTCGCTTCACTGCTGCTAACCATAAATAGAATATTATTTCTTAAAATGCATGCTTTATGATGCTCAACTGTGCTCTATCTACTACTATTTCTTGCTTTTGTAGGCTGCATTCAGTCTGTCTTTTGCTGACTGCCTCTTTTACAAAGTCCTCTATGGTGTTGGCGATCCCGGACACACACACACACACACACACACACACACACACACACACACACACACACACACACACCATCTTGCCAGCCATAGTAAACTGTTTCTTTCAAACGTCCTTACCAGAATTATGAAATGTCCTTGGCAGAATAAAGCATCCTTACCAGAATCCGTTCCCGGATGATCATTTGCAAGTCCTCCTTGGCAGAATAAAGGCAGCCATTTCTGGACGATCATTTGCAAGTCCTTGGCAGAACAAACGCAGCATTGTAGCCGATAACTGTTCCCACTCACAGAGCATTTGAACAGCCCTTGTCGCCCACCTGGAAATGCGTGCATGTGAGCCCTTGAGCTCAATTCAATAGGCTGGTAGCCCCAACGGCGCTGATGTCATTGCACATGTGATGACATCAGCTGAAAACACAAACAAAAAAAACAGTGGAAAAAAATCAGAAATGAAGGGGTGCCACTCGGGAATCATGGCACCCCATTATTTGGACCCCAAAACAATGTAAAAACTGAGTAATTTGGTACGGTTGGGAGGTATGGACAGAAGATAAAAGACTTCATATGATCTGAAGAAGGCTGAATAGCTGAAAGTGCTAATCATTTAGAGCTCTCTTTCATTGGAAGTCTTTTATGTTCTGTGTCTATTTTTTTAAATAAAGTTTTTAGCTGTGGTGGTTCACCAGGAAGTTTTATCTATGCTTATTTGTGCTAATAATAGGAGGCTTCTAAGTGTGGTGGTTACAGATTTCTGTCTTAATAATCAGCCATTACATTTGCAGTGGTTGATACTGACTTTAAACTATATTTCCCTTGGTTTCAGTAAGGCACTGTGCTTTTCTATAGTTAAGTCTTGTCCATTTAGTACTTTTCAGAATTTTCGTTACAAACTGGAACCAGTGCCATCATTAGACTTGCGCAAGGAAAATGTCATTAGTATGCAGAGCTGATTGCTTTTTCTAATAAGAAAGAAGAAAGTCAAGCATCCCATGGGTATTGTGACACATTTTACCAATAGTACATCTACTAAGGAGAGGCAGCCTGTACTGTTATCATTCATGTTGAAATGTAAATGTTGCTTTATACTGTAAAGAAAATGAAAAACACTGTCATTTGTGTTAGCATGTCTGGCAGGAGATTTGTGTGTATTCTCAGATTAACTTGTATTGTATGCCAGCATGTCTAATTCTGAAAATGCAAGTAAGTTTTTAAAAATGTTGAGCATCGCCCTGTTTAAAACAAAATGTTTAAATCTGTCAGTCTTTTGATACTTGAACAGATGATTGACAGAAAAAATAACTTTTTCAAACAGCTGACTAGTTATTTTTAAAATAAGACAATTGAGACTGTTAACCTGGACTATCTTGACTTCGCCAAGGCTTTCAACACCATCCCCCATTCTGGAATTATAGCTAAACTCACTAAATTAGGTATAAATCCCTATGTCACAAAATGGGTTACCAGCTGGCTGACTGACAGAACCGACACTGTAAAAGCTGCAGACTGCAAATCTGACTTTAAACCAGTGACAAGTGGAGTACCACAGGGTTCAGTCCTGGGACCTCTCCTGTTTGGTATTTACTTCTCTGAAGTACAGGCTAACACAGAAGGCCTTTGGCTAATGAAGTTCGCAGATGACTGCAAACTAGGAGCCATAGTCGAGTCCCCAAATGATGTGGACATCCAATAGAAGGGCCTCACTGAGACAGATGCCTGGTGTCAGAGCCATGGCCTCAAGCTCAATGCCAAAAAGTGCATTGTCATCTCCTTTGGTAAAAACTCTGTACCCATGAATTACCACATAGACGGCAGTCTACTTAATGCCGAATGTGTGATGAGACCTTGGGACCCAGGTGGACAGTAGTCTCTCCTGTGATAATCACATCGCCACAGTGGTCAGGAAATCCTTCTACATGGCACACCTCATCACAAAAGGATTCTCATCCAGGAAAAAAGAGGTCATTGTTCCCCTCTACACGACACTCATTAGACCCATTATAGAGTACAATGCCCCTTTTGGAATGTACCTCACAAGACATCTGCAGCAGCTGGAAAGGCCACCGAAGTACCTCGCAAAGAGGATTATTAGCCTCAAACAGATGCCCTACACTGTCCGTCTCAAAAAATCCCATCTTTACTCCATTGCATATTGCCTACTCTGAGGTGATCTCTGCCTAACATATAAAGCTATGTCAAACCCAGAGTTGATGGACATGCTACACATAAAGAAATCCCAATCCCTCCGAGCTACACGTTCTAGGGACCTAAACCTTGTCACCACAATGAACAGGACGTGCTGGAGGGATAGATTCCTGTTCCAGAGACTTCCCATACTCTGGAACAAGCTACCCATCTATGTCAAGCAAAGTTCCTCATTAGCACTCTTTAAGAAGAATCTTGATGAGTGGATGGGAAATAGGAAATACACCCTGGGGATCACTTCCGTGGCTCTGCTCGACAAGGGGCACAGAAAGATAACTTTCTTGGGTGGCGTAAACCAAGGAACCTTGTTGGCTAGGCTTACTTAGGCCGTTGGGATGATAGCCTAGTACCTACCTATGAACTTATAAACGAAACTGAAGTCAGTTACAGTGCTGAGCAGTTAGTAACAGCAGCGGTTAGTGAAGAGTTGCAGTCAGTTACAGTGCTGTTCAGTGCATACCCAGGAATGAGGACTCACCAAAAACTGTAAGCCTGCCTTTGCGTTGCTGTTATGTTTTATATTAGATCAGGGACAGTATTCTCCAGTTAGATTAGGAGTTAAGTTATTTAGATACATTTTTTCTAAGATGATGGACTTCTAGCCTACAGTTTAATTTTATATTTCTGGTGATTGAAGTCTGTTGTTTATTGAAAATTATTAATTTACATTCTTGAAATCATTTTACTTATTATTAAATGTTTTTCATTGCTATACATTGTGGCTGGACAATCAGTGTGTTCTTTAGCGTTTAGAGTGTTTATACTTGTTTGATACTCCCAGGTCCCCTCAAATGCCTGGCTGCTTTTGGTCCTAGCTATAATTTATTTTGCTATTTAATTTTTAATAACTGATCACCCTTTGAAAGGCATGTAGACCTGTTTGACTCTGGTGGCAGTGTGTACCATTTGTAGTGTGGGGTGGGAGAGACACAGCTGGAAAGCTGTGACAGGCTTCCCTTAAGTGTTTGAGTGTGTTCGATTTGAATTTATTTTGTGTGAGTGAGTCAGAGGTCTTAAACTGGAGCACATTGCTCTGAAGTATATAATAAGGGATTACTTTTGGGGTGGACAGAGGTATATGGTCCAGTCCTAGGAAATATAGCATGTTCCTGTTGTGCTCTTAAGGGAAATTTTACTCTTTGTGTGCTCTGTGCTCTGGTGTTTTCCGTGATGCTCCCAGACTGGAGCCAATAGCGAGGACTGAGGCTCCTTAATTACTAACCCGGGTTTTAAGTGGGAGACGTCACATTGGCAGTTCGGTGGAATATTAACTGGACATCACATTTAATTGGTGGCAGTCCAGTGGGATATTAACTGGGCATCATATTTAAAATATCTGCAAGTCTGTAAAAATGCCTTCTTGAATACATATACTGAGACAGATGTTTAGACTCGATGTGTCTTAAGAAATCTCTTATCATCTATATTCTCTTACTTTAGTAAGAACTACTGAAAACCTTCCTTTGTCCAGTATGTAGAATTCCCTATACCCATTAGAAGAAAATATTAATTATAACAATGTTCCTGTGACGAGATTTATAACTCAAGTTGAAATATCACTCTGACTTCCTTCTATAGCTTCTAGTACATGATTTTCATGGCTTCTGGGCATTTAGCAGGCCATTAGTAAAGCACCATATGCATGATAAGGAAAAACTTTGGCATGATTTTTAAACTGTAAGAGGTGCTGTGGTATTTATTCCTGATGTTTGACTCGCTTTGTGCTGTCATTTAAGGCTGGAATTTTTTCTCTCTGTCTCTCTTGCAGTTAAATTAAATCATTTTAATCTTGTGTCTCTGTGTTTCCTGTCTCTCTGTGTCCTACTCTGGATGTCTCAAAGCTAGAGGATCAACTTGAATTTTAGTAATTTGAAAATTCGATATCAAAGAATGAAGATTATTACACTATGACAAATACTAAAAAGTGTGCTGAAATAATGTTGGGTGGGAACTGTACAGTGTTACTGGTTGTAATATATTTAATATTTTATTTTTGTATTTTTTTCTGTCAATAGTACAGTGCTGTGGATACTAACCCATTGTCAGTGTATGTTATGCAGCATGCCTGGAACAGAATAGTAAAGGTAAGTCTTCTGATATTGATTTATTTAAATGTATATTTAATGATATTACATTAGTGAAAACTGTTAGTGTGTTTTTATTATATTACCAGCCAGATAGAAAAAGGTACTAAGAATTTCCTGTGCTTTGATTATATTTTGGATTAAGAGATGTGGCTTATGCTACAGACGTCGCAAACCATGACACCTTAACCAGTGGAGGAATTTCTTATTTCCCCCCCTCTGTACACACACACACACACACACACACACACACACACACACACACACACACACACACACACACACACACACACGCGAGCAGGTGCACGCTAAACACACACATATACATGCACACATTGGTGGTGTTTTTTAATCTATTAAACCCAGAAATTGCTAGCTGTAGTGTCATAGGCCTATAGCATAGTAGGCATTGTAGAGGTTTTTTCTTTAATACCAGAAAATATTTTTTGCTGTCAAAAACATCACTGGTTAATTTTAAAGTAAAATGACTGGTTTCAGTTAGTTTAGAAGGGGCCAGTTTTCATAACTGGTTATAGTACCTTAGACCAGTGGTCCCCACCCATCGGGATGCAGACCAGTACAGAGTCATGGATCATTTGGTACCGGACCGTACAGAAACAATAAAAGCTTTTTACATTGGGGCACCTGACTGTTCAGAAAAAAAGTGTATGTGTGTATATATGTGCATGTGTGCATTTATGTTTCTGTCTGCATGTGTGCGTGAATGTGTGCATGAAAGCAGAATGAATGTGTGTGAAATCAGACAAGACTGTGTATTTGTGTATGACAAAGAGTGAACAGTGAGATTGATCAAGCCATTATTTTTCACTCACTAAGCAGTGCTTTTTGTGTTTAGCAAGTGTAAAATAAAAATAAATGATAAACAGTGTGTGTGTGTGTGTGTGTGTGTGTGTGTGTGTGTGTGTGTGTGTGTGTGTGTGTGTGTGTGTGTGTGTGTGTGTGTGAGAGAGAGAGAGAAAGAGAGTGAAGAGTGAGACCGATCCCTGGCAGCAGCAGCAGCAAGAGGTTTGCATACCTCGTGACTATACCTCTCAAGTTCAACCTCTCTGCACAAGAAATCTGGACAGAGCTACAAATAACAGGGGGACAAACAACCAAAAATAAGGACAGATTTTAAAAATTGCTCTTATTAACTTGGAAAGTTGCTAGAACAATTGGGTTTCCATTAGCATGTATTACCTGAATAATATGAAATCTGAAACTCAAATGCCTCTCATTATTTAATGACTTCAATCCTGAATCATTTTCCAGAAAACTACACATTTTGTGAGGATGGGACCAAACATACAAGCCAAAAATATGGACAGTTAAAAGGTATGCTGTGTTGACTCCTGGCTCAAGATATCTGGATAAACCTAAAATAAACGGGGAACAAAGGCTCAAAATAGGAACATATTTTACTTAATTATCAGGATTTGTGTTAGCATACATTTTCTGAAACAGAGGTGTAAATGAGAAAGTGAGTGAGAGTGACAGTAAAGAGGTTTGCATACCTCTGGACCTTTCAACTGAAGAAGTCTGAAAAAGCCTAAAATAAAGAGGGAACAAATTATCAAAAATAGGAACAGATTTTAATTGCTGCTCTTATAAAATTACAAACTTGCTTAAATAAAAGGATTTGTGTTAGTATGAATTTTCTGAAGAAATGAATAGTCTGAAACTCAAATGTTTGCCATTATTTAGTAAATTCAGTCTGTAGTGACTGGCAACCAACCAAACGTTTTAGGAGTAAGGGCCCAAAAATTAAAGTAAATGCCTGGATATTTTTAAGTGTTATATTTTGGCTATAAAATGCTTCCTCCAACACCATTAACATGTACAACAGCAAGTTTGAAACGTTAGGTGGAGGAACTATTTTAGATCAAAAATATGTATAAAAATAATATAATGCTTAAAAAATTAAATAAGTAAGTACAACACAGCAATTTTACAGAGACCATTCTTTAAGCACAATAATGCCCTCCAGGGTGTTTGTTAATGTGTAATTAACACCCTTCCATGTGTGTGGAGGCCCGATGCCTGCCTCATAACACCCCTGGGTGGGTGTTAATTACACATTAACACACATCCTGTCAGACATTATTGCTTGCTTATAATGCGTGTGAGATGGCCGGTCCATGGAAGATTGTCGTACATGAAACCGGTCTGTGGTGCAGAAAAGATTGGGGACCACTTCCAATGGTATCTGAGGGGAAGCCTCATCAAAGACTGTCATTCAGCTGGAGGTCATTATAATTATATTTTTGTGACTTGAGGAACAATTCTTATCATCTATCACTGATAGTAGTAACTCATGCACGCCAATGGCGCTCTGGAAGTTTATAATTTTAACTCCCAATGACTGCATCCTGAGCTTATTGTCAAAATCAAGTTATGTTCTCACATTTCAGACAAATGTTCATATCTTTGGAACCATAAGACTTATAAAATAAATGTAAATGGCAAACTGTTCAGTGCAATTTTATTGTTCATTAGATTCTTGGTCTTATACTACATTTTATAAGCCATAATAAACACAGTCAGTATTAACTTTATTATATTTTGTAAACAACTTCACCACTTAAGCAACACACATACTCCCAGCAGCATTTGGATTTTCCATCTATGAACTTTCATATTAAGTTAAGCAATTATGCATGTGTTATTTGGTTTTTGAAATATTTAGAAAAATAAGAACAATTATGACAGTATAAATAGTATGTGAACAACAGTTAATATCTGTTAAGCAGCACTAGACAGACATCAAATATCAGTGCAGTCGTGTTGCCCATCATGTAAGCTTTAAGATGAAATCGTGCAATAGATTACGTGTAGCATGGTTTTAAATTATTATTGCAAATGTAAGCATGCTGTGTTATGCACCTAGAGGCATCAGTACAATGTAACTGCAGAAACACATGCAGCAGTCACTAAGCTGTAATAATTAATGTTAAAAATAGGTAGTTGAACAGAGAGGTCCATAGTTGTCCACTTTGCAGCACTACTTCCCAGCTGCAGGGATGCAGTGATATCCTATATGGCACTGTCCATTTTGGGGTCTGGGTCTGCTCTCCTTAAAAAATATCAACGTGTGTTTGTCCATCTTGGGGAAGACATAAAACTACTATACAGAGATTACATGATACTGTTTTTTTGTAATGATTACTGAAATGACAGCAAAACCCATAGGTTTCCAGAGTTTTCTCTATGTACTTCTTTTTAGAACTGCAAGGATCAATTCTTGTAAATATGTTTACATGAATTAGGAGTATTGAAGCAACATTTTATGCCTTCTAAAGCAAACTTATGGACAGTGAATATTGTCATAGGTTATAGACAAAGAATATTGTCATACTTACCTTTAAAATACTCATCTGCTACCTCTTTTTTCTTCTATTCACTCTCAGTTCAACCTGTATTTTTATTAAAGTGAATAGAATAAAGCTGTGATTGTACATGTGGTATCCATTGTTCCACTTAGCAGACCTTCTGCTAACCTCTTTTTTTTGCCAATCTCATTTTCTTCTTATCACTTTCATGTGAACTATTTTTATACAATGAACACTTATAGTACTGCAGCTGTAACTATGGCATAACTTGACTTTCAGTTGCCCTATTTTTTTCTTTTATCATCTTCAGTTCAGCCACTTTTAGCATAGTGAATGCTTTTGTCGTACTTAATAAATGGCCAGTACTGATGAATACTTATTCCAGTCTTACTGCATCAGTATTTGTTTTAGTGCCTTAAGTTGTTCAATTTCTGTATTGTTTTGTGCAGAATGAAACCTTGATTAATTAATTCATTCATTTATTCGATTTGTGATACACATTTTACCCATTTAAGGTTTACAATGGAGCTAGAACCTATCCCGGCAAGCTCTGGGTACAGTTTTATCCAACTCAGGGTCATGTGGGAACTAATCCTTTCCAACAAGCAGTGAATAGAAGGCAGAGAAACATTATTAAATGAGATGGTAGTCCATCATAGGACACACATACATAGACACACACCACACACACACTCAAGCATATCAGCCTTTGAGCAGATTTAAAGGATCATAGGTTCATCTGTTAGTCTGGGATGCAGGAAGGAAATCAGATACCCTGATGAGAATGCACTGTGAAAGATAGGGAACATACAGCCTCTTCAAAGAAAGCATCCTTCCTTAGAAGTGAGGAAGAGAACCAAGAACTGAGAGACAGCAATATTAACCACTACACCAGTGTGCAATCCATGTAAATTTCAATTGCTTGTTTACTTCTCCGTGGATTGTCTCATAGTATTTTTGTCATTTTTTTTGGCCATTTATTTCCTTATGACTGCAGAGCATCAGCCCTCCTGTTAACTGATTGGCCTTTCTGTTCCATCACAGGTAAAAACAGTCAATGGGAGGTCACCATTTAAGCAACCATCATATAAAAAATATGTATGTATATATATATATATATATATATATATATATATATATATATATATATATATATTTTTTTTTTTTTTTTTTACAACTTGCTCTAGCTCCCAGAATTTCATGGCAATTCTGTCAAATTGTTCACAATGTGATGCACAGCATACCGTTGCTTCTGTGAATATTCAGCTGCAGCTACATTGCCTGCTGCTTGCTAAGCACACATCCTGGTGCTGTGTTGCACTGATGCAAAACTCAGCCTCCCCTAGGTGTTAATATTCTGCAGACCTGGCTGCCTTCCTTTCTCCAGGATATGCAAGTTGACATCAGGTCAGATCAGTACTCTGTCCTTAGTCATCTTGGTCATGGATCTCTCTGTGCCTCAGTGGTGGCAACATTTATGTCAGTTTTATTATATTAAACTGTACACTGCATTCCTTTTTCCCTTTGTTTTCTAAAGAAAATTGGTTTTAAACTCATTCAGAACATACTGTTCAAGCATGTATAATAATAATGATAATAACTAGAAGAAGAAGTAGAATGTACGAACTGGAAGAACTGAAACTGAATGTCTTTATCTTTTAATTACCCGGAGCTGTGCTAAACAAGTGCTAACTATCTCAATTTCTCCTTTATGAGCCAAATGTTCTTGCATCTTTCAAAATAAAAGTCTGCACACACCGTCATTTTAAAAGTCGTGGTTTATTTTTATAATAGCAGCATACACTGAAGGTAGATGAAGTAATTCAGCAAAAATTAAACTAGTCTTACTGTCTCAAATAACAGTGCTAATAAACTAAAATAGAATGAATTATACTGTCCGTATTAACTCTGAACTCAGAGTTGTTCCTTTTCTCCATAATGGCATAATTAATACAGACTGCACTGTTTACTGTAGTTTCTGAACTGCTGTTTGACCTGGCTTCTGTACTCAATCTTAGCTGAACTAAACTGACTGCTCTCTTCTCTAAACTGAATTGACTGCTGTCTAGAAAGTATCTGTCATAATGCTAAAACCCTGTAAATGTCCTACAAGTTCTACTTGCCTCTGTAACCTTATTTCCCAAGCCTTGCACTATCTGAACAATTTTCAAATTTTCCGCACATTCTATTAGCACATTTCATTCTTATTGGGGCTTCAGACTGAAGGTTATTTCTCTGAGTTCATTTTTATCCTTCAATGAAATATTCCTTTCTATTAAAACTGTACCTACTGATACTATGCAAAATGTGAAATATAAAATGACGATGTAGACCTGATTTTAATATGTTTGTATGTCTAGACCTTTGTGAAGATCCTGTATTTATGTCTAACAAACTGCATTTAAGTGAACCCTGATCTTACAACTTCTCCTGAGATGCCTGAACAGGGATCTACTTCTGTAGTTACCTCAAAATTTGAAATATAACTGTATTTATGTAGGGTTTATTCTGGCAAAATGTATCTGCTCTTACAACTGTTCTTGAAATCTCTTAACTGAGATTTGCATCTGTAATTACTTTATAAATATAATAAAATAGTCTGCAAAATATACTAGAATGACCACTACAACTAATATAGCAACTATAAAATAATTTCTCTTTATCTGGTAAATAAACATGTAGTTTTAATTTTGACCAGCAGGTGTTAACTTCAGCATTCATGACTTATTAATTATCTGAAAATTTTCTGGATTGAAGTCTCTTAACTTTATGATTTAATTTAACCAGGTAATTCTTTAACATGTCTTATAACTGGTATCACATATTCTATGTAACAAGCGCCATAATAATTTGATGATGTACCTATAATATATGTATCTTGAATCATAATTACCATATACTGTATTAACTTGTTTCTGGAAATCTGGTAAAGTGTTAACTAATGTTGTTGTTTGTCTTTCGGCTTTTCCCGGTTAGGGGTCGCCACAGCGGAACTCCGGTCTGCTAATGATTGGCAGTAGATTTTCATGAACGCCGAGATGCCAGCTCGACGTTCAAGCTTCAATGAAGGGCATGCCCATTTACACATGTCTTTCGAACGCCCACCCAACCACGGGGAGGACATGCAGACTCCACACAGAAGGCACTCCCTGCACTCCAGCTGAGAATCAAATGGGAGAACCTCTTGCTGTGAGGCAACAACGCTACCGCTGCACCACCGCGGATGGCGTAAAGTGTTAACTAATAATCCTGTATATTTACCTTTTACATTTCTATGTCCAGTAATAGTAGAAGTCTACATTTTACATCCTCGTCTCAAACATTCTGTATATTTACCTTTTAAATCTGTATGTGCTGTAATTGTAGAGGTACATTTACTAAAACCTATGTTTTTTGCATTCCAGATCTGTACCTTTGTTTACTCTGTCAGTGTCTTTTTCACTTTCTGTCTAATGTAATGTGCACTTGCACTATATTCTGTAACAAATGAAGTCTGACTCACCATGCTGTGAGTATGTTGAATAACTATTACTACTCTTGATAAGCCTACTATAAATAATTCTGTCACTTCAACTTTAAACCTAATAACTGGATAATGTGAGCTGTGATGTAATTCTACAAAGTCTATTCTGATTGTATATGCAAAGACTGTCTAGTAATGCTGTTAACAAATGTATTATACTGAACATTCAAAATAACTGACTGACTGTTGACTGTAATCTGACTGAAACTGACACTTAGGTGAAATCTTTTTTATTTTAGTACCATCTGAACCCAGATAAAAGCATGTACTGAAATTTGGTACTGTTTTGCAAATTGTTGAAACTGAAATTCGGCTTGAAATACTTCATGTTGTAACATCAGTAATTTGCATGAATACACTTATGCATCTGTACCTGTAATATGCTTGCCTTAACTATAAACTAATCTGCATAAATACACACCTGCATCTGTATTATATACATGTCCTAACATTAAAGAATTATTTTATTTAAATAAAAAAATTAAATAAATTCAATTAGCATATTATATATGTACTGAATAATATATGTAGGTAAGTACATTTCATTTATATTTAAAGAAACTTTGAAAAAACAATAATCTTTATTTCATATGGTCTTCTCTCTTCTTTCGTTTTCTTAAAACTTGACTTGTGTACCACAGCTCTTCCTAAGTCCCAGTCACTGCTGAGGTACTGGAAAATCCACCCTTGTGCCCCTAGGTGTCCATATTCAGTCTGTACTACATATAATTTGGTTTCTAGAACTTTCCTCATACCCCCATAACAAACCTGTGATTAGAATATCTTGAACCTTTAATAAACTGGTAAATGAAGTTGCATCAAAAAAAGTTTCTGTAATAACTGTGTCCTTCGGTATAATATCCGTAAAAATACAAAAAAGCACTATTGGGTTCTTAAAAATCATATTCACAGCTTTAACAATTATAAACCAATAGAATTGCTTGTTGCCGTGAGTTTTTATACATTTTTTTCTGCCAGAAATAAACCAGTATTACTAATAAATAAATTCCTGTAGGTTTGCAACCAAACTAATAATATACTATAGTGAATTAGAAAGGCTGTCACTTCATTACTGAATCAATGGAAAACTCAGTGGCATTTTTATCCCTGTCATAAACTCAAATGAAACTAAAGTAATAATTTGACACTGTACTGATTTTTCAGCATTAATTGCATTACTGCACATATAAAATTAAACTTAACTGTTGATTTTTTTTACTTTTACTCCGTGACCCTCAGACTAATTTATACAAAATAATTTCTTCACAGTGCAGTTCTCCACCCACTGCCTTACATGTATGTCTTTTAAGCTGATATAATTTAACCTTTTCAGTACTTTTGAATGCTACAAGGATTTGTCATCCAAGTCTTCAGATAAATATTAAGAAATGTTACTGAATAAAAACTGTCACTAATAATATTTAACTGATCTTTGCGATACTGTTTTATAGCATACAATATTGTCTTTAATTCAGCTCACTGAGCTGGCCTATAATCGGATAACTCAGTTATGTAAATCTATGCTTCTTTTGTGCTCTGGTAAACTGGAGTTTGGGCATGAAATGTATAAACTCTTGAACCATTTACATAAATACATACTAGAATTGAACTGATCTGATTCTGGAGCCATACATGTCTGTCCTTTACAAGTATATAACGTTTTCTCATACAGTAGATTACACTGCATTCTTTCCTTACGGAAGATTTAAATCCATGGCTGCATTGACACATAATATTTATGCTGTACACTTTTATTGTATGGAAACCAAACACTGACTGTACTGCCACTTTTAAAAATGTAACATTGACTTTAAATTCCACAGTTTGTAAAACTGGCAAAACATGATTTAATATCTATAAATGCTCTTCATCTTCTTCTGTCTCTGTCAAGATCTCATTTATGCATTGCAGCACTTTATTATGATAATTCAGTAGTCTTGACAATGTCTGCTGAAACAAAACAATAGCAAAAAAATTAATCTGCCAGATCTGTAACTGTAAACCATTTATTCTGCAAACTTGACTGTCATTTTTGATGTACCATACTCAACATGTGCTACCAGAACGTTAAGTACGCACGCCACTTTTAAATCTAGTACTAGCCTGTAACTGTCATCTTTTTTTCTTACTGGCCATCCTTCTTTCCACTCTGTCATTGTTTCAATGAGAATAAGATACTGTTTCTGAAAATGTGGTAACTTTTCTTGCCTGTAAATCTGCTGTGACAACTGAACCAGAATTTATTTTGTCTTTAGCCCATGAATCTGTGTATTCCTGTAGTAACCAAATTTTCAGATTCTGTACATCATCTACATAATTACTGGACGTGATTTTTTTTTGCAGTTGTCTTCTGTTTACATTACAGTTCATTCTATAACATTTATATTTCTCCATAAAATCTTGTTACTGACATCTAAAATAACATTTAACTCCGATAACATACCCATACCTTGAGTGGTACTGTCACTCTGAGAACTGCTCACTCCTGTAACCTTTGACCTTTCAAATCAAGACAACATTATAACTTACTTGTGTCATTTGGTAGAGGTCTCTTTGTAACTGAAATTGACGTATCTGTATTAATCAGTACATTATTCTATACTTTCTTTCCTGAAAACAATGAAGTATATGTTTTGTCATTGCTCTCTACCTTAAATGATGACAGATCAATCATCTGGTTTGGTGCTAGACTGCCACATCCTATAAGGATATTCTGAAAGTCTTTTTCTATAGAACTAGTAACAGCATTAACTTGAACTATGGCATGTATTTCTTCTTTACATTGCCCTGAAGCCTGTGTATTATTTATACTGGAATTTGCTTTATTGAACTCATCAGTTTTTACACGGTTAGACTTTGCATGCTTATCCTCCTTCAGTGCGATATTTGCACTGGCTTCTGAAAACAGCAAACTTATTTATTACATACTAACTTGTACCAAAATCATACTGTTAACATTCACTTGAGACATTGAAAATGTCTGCTGTGTGTTCTGCCCTGAAAGCTGCATTTCACATACAATGGCTGTTTATGTTAGGCTGATCTGTATTTGCAGTACTGCCACTTAACTCTGTATTTGGAATTACATATGCTGTAGCATTCATACTGATTTCTGCAGATTGTAAACTAGAATTTGTTACAGTTTGCACATTATTTAAATCTGAAACCATACTGATATCAGAAGCTGAAAGTACTACAGTATCTATAAGCACTGATTCATAATGCGAATCATGAGGAATTTTCTTAGTTACCTTCCTCATTATAGATTGCTTCTGTGTTTAACCCTTTTGTGTCTACAGTGGCTTAATATTCCTGAACTGATAACATTTAAATTTAAATGAACATTTCTGGAACACATTTTTAGACTGCTTTACCCAGCTTTTAACTTTAAACCATACATTTGCTGGTGCTTGTACCATAGATGTCTTTAAAGTATTTTTACATGTATTGTCTGACATAGCTATACAGTTTGTTTGCTGATGCTTTTAGTGTAAAAGTCTTTAGACTTTTTCTGAGATTTACTATTTGATACAGATAGAAAATGCATTATAATAAAAATGAGTGCTCATATAAGGAAAGTTGAAGGGGTGGTAAGAAGGTGGTCAGCCGTCTCTCAGCTTCTTCAAACTCCCTCTTTTAAGGATCCCCCTGCTTCTTTGAAGTCACACTGGAAACTTGAAAGTCTGTTGTCTTCTTTGTTGATTGTGAAGTTCTCTGATACTGTTGCTGTGAACTGGATAATGTTCTTTAAGCATTCAGTCCTGTCTTATTTTTTGGTGATTCTGAAGTTTTTTTATACTTTGCTGTAGATTTGTTACTGAAGTAATGTCCTTAAGGAACTCTGCTGCTCTGTAAAATGCACATAGCCTGCCTACTGATGAATAGCTATAGATTTGCAGGGTTACTATGGAGTTTTGGACTCATTTTAACTGTCAGTGTTGTCCTTCCCAGTCACATCGGTCACCATTGTAAGAACTGGAACCGAATGTTTTTATCTTTTAATCACCCTGAGCTGTGTTAAACAATTGTCAAATATCTCAAATTCTCCTTTATGTGCCATATCTTCCTGTATCTTTCAGAATGTGTCTGCACGCACCATAATTCTGACAATGGTGGTGTATTATGTAGTAGTGGCATACAATGGAAGTCAGTGTAGTAATTCAACAAGATCCAAACAGGTGTTTCTGTCTGTAACAGTGCTGATAAACTGAAACAGACTGAATTATGCTGTCCATAATGGCAGAATTAATACAACCTGCACTGTTTACTATAGTTTCTGAACTGCTGGACGTTTGACCTGGATTTTGTACTTAACTGAATTTAACTGACTGTCTTTTTCTCCAAACTGAATTAACTCCTGTTTATAAAATATCTCTCTTAATAATAAAACCCTGTAAATGTCCTTTGAGTTCTACATGCCTCTGCAACCTTGGTTCCCAAGCCTTGTACTATCTAAACAAGTTCTGTTTGTACCTAAAATGTTCCACACATTCTGCTAACACATTTCATTTTTTTTTAAGAATTTTATTTATCAGTTTAACATATTTACAATAGATACACAGAGAGGAAGAAATTCAACATCTCATATTGCTATACAATGATAGGAATACATTGAAACATCAAGGTAATCGTATACAATTAACATATCAACAATCTTGGTATTTTGATAGCAACATTTCAAGGTTATCCCAAACCACTAAAAGTCTTACTATGATTTATATATCTTATTCTAATGACTTTTTTTTCAGTTTTACATAGTATTGGTGTTAAATTTAAAAATTCTTTATAGGAACAGAGTTCAGTTTCCAAATTTGTGTAAAAACTTTTCTAGCAACTGCCAAGATAGCCCAAATACAGGAAGTGAAGCATTCATTAGCATTACTAATCTAATTAAAGAACAAGTATCACATCATAACTCGTTAAAAAACATACTTATTTCTTCCTAATATGCATTTAGTTTTTCACAATACATAAACATGTACATCCAATCAGCTTTTACATCTTTATTACATCTCCAACAAACTGGAAGAGCTAAACTTCAAGTTTTTGTAGAGAATAACAAACATTCTATGTATATATTTCCACATAAAAGACTTTCCAGTATAAATGTGAAGAAGTTTGACTAACTGATTTAAGTAACAAAGTTTTATTCTTACCACCTATTGAGTCATTCAATCCACTACTGTCTAAAAAGTTAGAGAATTTTGTATCAAAATTATTATTATTTATAATTAACTTGTATAAATTGGACAAGCTTCCTTTGTAGGTCAATCTACCTTTGATAATAGCATTCATATAATGGGGAATAGTGCTCTGTTCTTCACTCTTATTATCCACAAATTCATGTAATTTCTTAACTAATGAATAATATTAAATAGTTAGCAGATTCATACAACTTACATTCTTTCAGTAAATATTCTGGGGACGTAGTTTTTCCTTTTTCAAAGAAATCAAATCAGAATACTAATCCATTCCATTTAGTAAATTCATTTTAACGTTGTTTTGAATTTCCTTAAATCTAGAGGTGTATGCAGTGGGAAAGCACATTTCCATTTTGATATTAATGGAGTTTTAAAAACATACTTCTTAACTATTTTAAGAAATGATTTCATATATGCAGAGTCTAGAGACTGAAATGAATTTCCTTCTAAGGTCATTTTTATTAATCAGATGAAGGGACTGTTACATATTTCTAAACTTATCAGAATTTAGTAAAATCTGCTCCTGGATGGTTTTGCATTGACTAGTGTAAGTTGAATCAAGCCAGAGTATAATATTTAAAACTTGCAGCAATAGAAAAAAATTCTACATCTGGGAAGTTAATACTACCATATTCCCATAATCTTATATGATTTCTGTAAGCAATTATCAGCTTTGTAGGATGCCATAATGATGAAGCTAACATTTTTTTCATTTTCTTAAAAAACTGTTGTCAGATGTTAAAGTGGTTGAATGCAATTACATATAAACTTTGGTAATATAATCATTTTAATAAGTACTAACCTGTCCTCAAAAGTAAAAGAAAAAAATTAATTCAATTTCTTAATATGAAGTAAAACTTCTTCAATTACTTTTTCAAAATTATTATTAATAATCTTGCACACATCTTGATTGTTTCCTAAATAATTTAGTTATTTTCCTTCCCAGTTATATTTATATTTTTTCTTTAAACTTACTGTCTAGTAATTGATTTAACACTAAAGTTCAGTTTTATTATTATTAAATTTCAGCAGTGATACTTATTGAAACATTTCAGTTTCCTCATCTATTTATTCGATTGAATAATTTAAATCTCCTATAGTTGGCAAAATATCATCTGCAAAAAGCTGTATTTTAGATTGACAGTTTATGTTAATTGAGAATCCATCAATTTTTGCATTGCTTCTTATACTGTTAGCCAATAGTTCAATAATTAATTCAAATAGTACAGGGGGAAAGGGACACCCTTGCTTTGTGCTTTTGTTTAAAGTGAATCATTGAGAAATGTAAGATCCAATTTTAACATATGCTTTGGAGTCTCTGTGCAGTTTTTTTAATATTCCAATAAACCGTTCTGAAAATGCAAATGCTTCTAAATTTTTCAAAGTAGTTCCACTCAACAGAATCAAAAGCTCTGTATATCTAAGCTAATTAGGGCCAATTTCTTGTTCATTCCTTTTGCTAAATCTAATACAGTTACTACCCTTTTTATATTATTGTATGTTAATCTATTGACTATAAATCCTGCTTGATCTTTATTTATTGATTCATTTATCTGGTATATCTTACAGTGTACATTTAATGTTGAAATAGGTCTACAAGAGAAAACTAACATCATTTCCTTGTGCAAGTATAGGTGAGATTACAGACAATGTCCATGTGGGAGGAGTTATTTTGTCACTATGAATTATCCTGAAAATATCACTCAGTAATTCTAAAATATTTAACAGAAATAGACAATATAATTCCATACTTAAACCATCTAACCCTGGAATTTTACCATTTTTTTCTTTTCTAAAGCTTCTTTAACTTCTATCAAGGTAATAGGCTTATTCAACAGAGATATATCCTGGTCATTAAATTTATTAGTAACATTTTCTTTAAATAATTGTCAATTTTGCAATTATCAGGATTATTATTTTTATCTTTATTAAGATCCTCGTGGAATTTTAAAAAAATATATTAAACATTTTGTCTGTTCCTGAAGTAAGCTTATTAATGTGAAGATTTCAGATATTATTAATTTGTGCCATTTTGATTAACATCTTACTTCTGTTAGCTAATCTGAGCAGATTTTTTTGAAATCCTCATATAACTGTGCACTTTTATTTTTTATAAAGCTATCTCCACTTATGTATTAAACTGTTTGATATTTTGTCATTGCTTTTTTAATTACTTTTAATATTATCTTATATTATTTAATATTATCTAATTTCTTTGTTGTTCAAACCTCACTTTGTGCATTTCATCTTATATTTCTAACAACTCTTGATCCCACTGTTTCATTTTATTACTAGACCATCTTCCCATTCTATGTTTAATATGAATTTTAAGGAGTCCCATAGTATGACTTAACTAACCTGGCCATTATCATTCAAAGATAAAAAAAAAAAATCTTAATTTGTTCCTTAAAATAACTCTTAAAGTATTTTAATTTTATCATATATACTGGGATTCCATAAATCTGAAATTTTCTTGTATTGATTACTATATTAATACTTAATGCATTATGATCAAATAAAGGACAAGGAGTAATTTTAAAAATTCACTTTATTGAGTAAATCTATATAGTCTTAAATCCTATCAATTCTAGTTTGCATCCCATGTGCATAAGAATAATGAGTGAAGAACAATGACTTGTGGTCTGCTTTTACTAGTAAATCAGCAAATTATTATTACTAATCTATCTATTTATTGCTTTTGCTGATGCCAGTATTTTAGCATTCTTCTGTTTACTTATATCTTATGTACTGCTTATGCAGTTAAAATCCCCTACTAAACTTAAACTACACTTCTAATGACTTTGTAGTAAGTTTAATGTGATCTTTAGCTACTCTTTCATCTATTCAATTGATCCAGTAAAAATTAGCTAGTGTATAGAGTTTGCCATTATATTTAATTATTACAAATGTATACAGTCCTTTGGGATCATTAATGGATTCCATGACCTTAGGCATTACAGTACATTTTCTCCAAAGTATTTCAGTTCCTGTCCTCATTTTGTTAAAAGAAGCAGATGATTACATTTCATAACTTAATTAATTATTTAAATATTGTATATCTTTATCTAGCAGGTGAGTCTCTTACAAGAATATAATGTCTCCCCTATTTAATTTTAGATATCTCATTAATTTTTTTCTTTTGTTGCCCTGTTTAATCCATTTACATTGATGGATAATAGATTAAAACTATCCATATTGTGTATCTAAAGAGATTTGTTTTAAGATAATATGACACATTTACCCACTATATTAATTTAATTATATTTGAGACTCTAAGACACATTTATCCACTGTATTAATTTAATTATATATAAGACTCTAACACATTCCTTCAACACTTTATTAACATTCCAGATTTTTTGAATTCTTCCTTTCTACAATCTAAACTACTAAAACTCAGAAATAACAAAAACAAAGACAATTCTGCAACTATAACTGTATACATTGCTAATAAAACGCAACCTACCATGGATACCAACATTCCTAGTTTGCCTGTCACATAGACAAACTACTGTACTATCGTTCTACCTACCAACACCTAAAGATTCATCAAAAACTAGCCAAAAGCTACCATGACTTACAAATGATTAATATAATATTATATATAGGTCAAAATAATAAAAGATTATTAATTTAGCTATATATTTTGCCATTTTAAACTATGCCCCATTAATACATAAACATTTAATAATCCTCTTCTATTAATCACAAATATTAAATACTCTAACAAATAGCATATTATATAACTGTTTATGTAACAGTAGTATAAATTACTCATTAAATATTCCTAAATTATTCACTCATTCAACATTATTATACCCAGATATCTAAATAAATAAGTATAACAGAGTGGGACCTGAAGAGATAAAGACACCTATAAACTTACAGGTGCCAGGTAATCTTATTATAATAAGCAATAACACAAAAGGGAAAGCAATGCGTATATATATATATATATATATATATATATATATATATATATATATGTGTATATATATATATATATATATATATATATATATATATATATATCATGTTAAACGACACACACATATTTTATAGATCTAACAAAATATCTGAATTATTTTTTAAAGTACAAATGTCTTTATCTCAAAATTGTGTAACACTCTTAACATGACAAATATCAAAATAGTTAAAAGTCTTTTAGCTTATTAAACTACTTCATAAAAAATATGTAAGTTACTGAGGTCAAAGAGGATGCCTTGCTATTTCTATGGAATTATATATATATATATATATATATATATATATATATATATATACATAGATATATATAGATATATGTATATGTATATGTGTATGTATATATATATATATATATATATATATATGTACAGACGATATAAAAAGTGTACACACCCCTGTTAAAATGTCAGGTTTTTGTGATATAAAAAATGAGACCACAATAAATCATTTCAAAACTTTCCCCACCTTTAATGTGACCTATAACCTGTACAATTCAAAAATCTGTTAGGAGAAAAATATAAAAAAAAAAAAAAAAACATACAATACGCTGGTTGCATAAGTGTGCACACCCTTAAACTAATACACACCTTTTGATTTAATTACAGCATTCAGTCTTTTTGATTACATGCCTGCCATCAATTAAAGAGACTCTGATTAACCCACTATAAAGTTCAGCTGTCCTAGTAGGATTTTCCTGACATTTACTCAGTTGCCTGGTACAGCAAAAGCCATGGTTTGCAGAGAGCTTACAAAGCATCAAAGGGATCTCATTGCTGAAAGTTATCAGTCAGGAGAAGGGTACAAAAAAATTTCCTCAGCATTGGATATACCATGGAACACAGTGAAGACAGTCATCAAAAAGTGGAGAAAATATGGGGCAACAGTGACGTTGCAAAGAACTGGACGTCCCTCCAAAATTGATGAAAAGACAAGATGAAAAATGGTTAGGGAGGCTGCCAAGAGACCTACAGCAAAACTGATGGAGCTGCAGGAATTTCTGACAAATACTGGTTGTGTACTAACAATCTCCCATATTCTCCATATGTCTGGACTATGGGATAGCGTTGCCAGACGGAAGCCTTTTCTTACACAGTAAAACATACAGGCCCAGCTAAAATTTGCAAAACAATACATCGAGTCTCCCAAAAGCATGTGGGAAAATGTGTTATGGTCTGATGAGACCAGGATTGAACTTTTTGGCCACAATTCCAAAAGGTACGTTTTGCGCAAAAACAACACACATCACCAAAAGAACACCACCCCCATGGTGAAGCATGGTGGTGGCAGTATCATGCTTTGGTATTGCTTTTCTTCAGCTGGAACTGGGGCTTTAGTCAAGGTAGAGGGAATTATGAACAGTTCCAAATGTTTTGTTTGTCTTTTCGGCTTTTCTCGGTTAGGGGTCGCCACAGTGGAACTCCAGTCTGCTAATGACTGGCATATGAACAGTTCCAAATACCAGTCACTTTTGGCCCAAAACCTTTAAGCATCTGCTAGAAAGATGAAGGTGAAGAAGAATTTCACCTCTCAACATGACAACGACCCCAAGCATACATCCAAATCAACAAAATAATGGCTTCACCAGAAGAAAATTAAAGTTTTGGAATGGCCCAGCCAGAGCCCAGGCCTAAATCCAATAGAAAATCTGTGGGGTGACCTGAAGAGGCTGTGCACAAGAGATGCCCTCGTAATCTGACAGATTTGATTTTGCAAGGAAGAGTGGGCAAATATTGCCAAGTCAAGATTTGCCATGATGATAGACTCCTACCCAAGAAGACTGAATGCTGTAATTAAATCAAAAGGTGCTTCAACAAAGTATTAGTTTAAGGGTGTGCACACACAACAAAGTATTAGCTTAAGTGTGTGCACACTTATACAACCAGCATATTGTATGTTTTTTATTTTTATTTTTTCCCCTAACATATTTGTTTGTTTTTAAATTAAATTGTACAAGCTATAGGTCACATTAAAGGTGGGAAAAGTTTTGAAATGATTTATTGTGGCCTCATTTTTTATATCACAAAAATCTGGCATTTTAACAGGAGTGTGTACACTTATTATATCCACTGTATATGTATATATATATTTGTTTTTTTTTTTTTTGCAGTCTATATTTATATTGTATTCAATTCAGTGTGTTCAGTTCAAATTCCATATCCAATTCCCCCTTTTTCCTGGATTCAAACATATTAAAAATATACTTTACTTTCCATCAAATTGGATGTACTGATGCAGCAATAAAACACAGAAATTTAAACTTTGACTTTTGAAATGAGTTATTTAAGGTAGTCTTAGTGAATCTAATAACATACAACATGTAAAAAGCTTCTCTAAAGCTAGCTGGAGAATATATTGTTCATGGGGTTATGCTAAAAAATATAAGTGAAGTATGTGTGTGCCAAACCCATACAAGTTAAAAGAGAGAGACAGCTAGAATGGAGTCAGTTAATGTTCTTTTGAGTTTCTGAGCTCAGAGTAAGATTTATAACCAAGAGAAACATTCCTTTGAAAACAACCTGATGTATGAAATTAATGCAGGAACTTCTTTAAGTGCTATGTGCAGCCTGGCATTTGTAGAAGTTTGAGAAATAATTCACAAGGATTCAAGGAGTCCCTTCTGTGACTGAAATGAAGAGATTTTTCTCAGAAGGGAGAAGTTTATTGCACCTTGCTAATTGTGTTAATGTAGGATAGGGAGATTGTCTTGTAAGTACTCAGTACAGTCTGGGAAATGGAACAAGAGTTTAGGACACAGGATTCCTAATATGTAGTGAAGACAGAGCTTCAGAAAGGGAAGAAACTTCAGACAAACTAAAAGTGTTTTGGATTTGAGAAAGAAAAAAAGTGTTGTTGGCCCAATAAATAACCTTTTCTGAGCAGAATAAAGAAGGCAGAGGAGTTCGAAGATATACTTATATTTCCCTTGTGTTGAATGATGAGTGTAGCCAGTTAATGGAAGTTGTCAGCGGTTTATTGTACATCAAACACAAATCCATCTGCATGCACATCCAAGATTTGGTTAGTACTGCCCCCCACGTACTGCCTTAACTACAGTGGCTGTCAAGGTACAAAACAACACAATATAGTCACTTTTTCTACATCCTCTCTCTTTAACTTTGTTCCTTATTTCAAATATATGAGCAAAGTTCTGTTTAATATTTTCTTTAAACACATTCAAGAATTAAACATCATACTAACAGTTCAACATAGTCTGTCTGATTTCATATCCAGTTCACTGTATATATTTAGGATTGGGTTTGCAGACTCTTCCTGTTCATGTCACACATATTTTGATTTGAATTAGAAACAGGAACTGTCTTTAGAGGTTTATTCATTACTGAAACATTACTTTGTACTTAAGAACTGTTTGAATAAGGCTGTCGGTCTTCTTGGAGTTGATTGGTTGATGATTCAATCAAGGAACTGGAGTTGCTAGTGCATACAGTCTGTTGTGGCTTCGACTCTAGGACAGGCAAAATGTGTCTGTGATTTCTTCTGTAGTCTCCTCCTTCTGACTGAATTATGTAGGATCTCAGTTCAACACAAATGTCCCTCACAATTCCTATATGATCATGACCTTTCAAAGTCTGCATTCTTGACAACTTCACCTTGCAACAGTGGTCAAAGAGGTCTGTTGTTTTTTTTCATAGAATGACTTCTGTGAGTGGAGCTTTTTTTGATAGTTGAACTTTGACTACCGTGTTAGTCTTTGAGGTTGGCAATAACAGCTGTTTGTTGATTGGAAGAGGTGTTCATATTTGTCTTGACATCAGTCTTTGAGTTGGTGAACCAAGTGTATGCTCACTGGGAATGTTTCAAAGGTTTAGTAAAGTGAGGAATACATCATTTCCATCTCTTTTGGACTTTTCCATTAAATGCTTTGCACGTTCAGCCAGACCATTAGCTTGTGGGTATTCTGGGCTGCTGGTTACATGAATAAAATCCCAAGATACAGTACATTCTTTAAAACATTGACTAGTGAATTGTGCACCATTATCTGAGATGACTTTATGCGGGCTTCCATGGACTGAGAAGTGGCTCTTTAGTTCTATAATTACTGTGCTAGATGTCAAATTACTGACCAAGTCAACTTCAAACCATCTGTAGTATGAATCAACAAGTACCAGGTAATGCTGACCATTCCATTCGAAAATATCTACTGCTACTGTTGACCATGGTAAATCAGGGATTGGGTGTAAGTGAAGTGGTTATTTTTGCTGATGTGGTTTGTTACTGTTGCAAACTGAACATGAAGTTGTCTCTTTTTCAATATCTTTAGACATAGAGGGCCAGAACACAATGCCTCATGCCCTGCTTTTAGTTGACTCTGTGCCTGGGTGGCCCCTGTGCAGAGTTGTAATATAGTCCTTTTGCAATGATTTGGGAACGAGTACTTTTGAGTCTTTAATAATGAAGACATCTTCCATCATGAGGTCATCCCTGATTGGGAAATACTACTGAATTTCAAGTGGCAGACTTGTTTAATGTGTTGACCAGCCTTGGTTGATAATATTACTCAGGTTTTTTTGAAGAATTGGGTCTATAGCAGTGTGGCTTCTTAACTCATCAAGCCATGATAATGAAATATGTTGACTTCCATGACTTCATAATCAGCTGCTTCATTTTCCTGTTGTTCTGTCATCTTTCTGGGCACAAATGACAAGGCATTAGCAAGATACATGTGTTTACCTTTTGTGCAGACAATGCTAAAGCTGTATTTTTGCAGCTTTAACATCATGCATTGCAATCTTGCTGGGGCTGTATGTATTGACATGTTCAAAATCATTACTAGTGGCTGGTGATCTTTTCCCATCTGAATTGGCCTTCCATATATATAGTCATTGAATTTGGAGCATGCAAACATACCGGCAAGTTCTTTTTCTATTTGTGCATAGTGCATTTCTGTTTGAGTCAGGGTACGGGACGCATATACAACTGGAATGCCCTATTTTAATACATGCTGCACCAAGTCCATACTGAGTGGCATCATAGGTACGTGTCACGGGCTTATGGACATCATAGTATCTCAGTGTGGGTGGACTAGCAATTCTCTTTTTTAAAGTATCAAATGCCTCTTGGTGCTGTTCAAACTAAGACCATTTTATATCCTTATGTGTCAGCTCACCCAATGGTGCAGAAAGCTCACTAAAGTTTCTGATGAAGTTTCCTAAATAATCATACCCAGGAAATGCTGTAAAGATGTAATATTCTCTGGGACTGGAATTTCATTGCTTGGTATTATCTTTGATGGATCTGGCTGTATCCCTGAACTTGTGAACAGGTGACCAATGTAAGTGACTTCTTTCAGTTTAAATTTACGTTTTAAAGGATTTAGCTTGAAGTTGACCTCACGTGTATGGTCTAGAACTTTCCTGAGGTTTCTGTTATGTTCCTTTTCTCCATTGCCTCCAACAGTAATGTCATCCACTATAATGGCACAAGGATATGCAGCAAATATCTGTTCCATGGCATGTTGGAATATCTCACTGGTGGAACTGATCTCAAACAGCATCCTCAAAAACCTGAATCTCCCAAATGGTGTACTGAATTTTGTTAATAAAGAAGATCTGTAATCCAGCAAGATTTGCCAAAAGGAGTTCTTGGCATCTAAAACTAAGAAAACAGATGAATTTCACATTAGTGCTACTACCTCCTCTACTGTGCACATTGGGTGATGAGGAAGTTTAAGAGCTTTAAGTCTGCAGGATCAATGCATATCCGAATGTCATCTGAGCTTTTTATATAGGTTCATAGATTCATAGGTAGGTACTAGGCTATCGGCCGAAGGGCCTACATAAGCCTAGCCAACAAGGTTCCCTGGCTTAGGCCACCCAAGAAAGTTATTTTCCTGTGCCACTGTCGAGCAGACACAGAAGTGATCCCCGGGGTGTATTTCCTATTTCCCAGCCACTCATCAAGATTTTTCTTGAAGAGTGCTAATGAAGAACTTTGCTTGACATAGATGGGTAGCCTGTTCCAGGGTATGGGAAGTCTCTGAGACAGGAATCCATACCTCCAGTATGTCCTGTTTGTTGTGGTGACAAGGTTTTGGTCCCTAGAGCGTGTAGCTCGGAGGTATTAGGATTTCTTTAGGTGTAGCATGTCCAACAGCTCTGGGTTTGACATAGCCTTATATGTTAGGCAGAGATCACCTCGGAGTAGGCTATATGCTACGGAGTAAAGCTGGAGTTTTTTGAGGCAGTCAGTATAGGGCATTTGTTTGAGGCCAGTAATCCTTTTTGTGAGGTACTTCTGTGGCCTTTCCAGCTGCTGCAGATGTCTTGTGAGGTACATTCCAAATGGGGCGTTGTTCTCTATAATGGGTCTAATGAGTGTCGAGTAGAGGGGAACAATGACCTCTTTTTTCCTGGATGAAAACCCTTTTATAATGAGGTGTGCCACGTAGAAGGACTTCCTGACTGCTGTGGCAATGTGACTATCAAAGGAGAGACTACTGTCCACCTGAGTCCCAAGGTCTCTTATCACACATTCGGTGTTAAGTAGATTGCTGCCTATGTGGTAGTTCATGGGTACAGAGTTTTTACCAAAGGGGATGGCACTGCACTTTTTGGCATTGAGCTTGAGGCCATGGCTCTGACACTAGGCATCTTTCTCAGCGAGGCCCTTCTGTAGGATTTCCACATCATTTGGGGACTTGACTATGGCTCCTAGTTTGCAGTCATCTGCGAACTTCATTAGCCAGAGACCTTCTGTGTTAGCCTGTACTTCAGAGAAGTAGATACCAAACAGGAGAGGTCCCAGGACAGAACCCTGTGGTACTTCACTTGTCACTGCTTTGATGTCAGATTTGGAGTCCGCAACTTTTACAGTGTGGGTTCTGTCAGTGAGCCAGTTGGCAACCCATCTTGTGATGTAGGGATTTATGCCTAGGTTAGTGAGTTTAGCTATAATTCCAGAATGGGGGATGGTGTAGAAAGCCTTGCTGAGGTCAAGATAGGCTGTGTGAACCACCTTACCCTCATCTACAGCTTTGGTGACTGCCTCAAAGAAGTCGATCAGGTTCAGGAGGCATGATCTGCCTTTCACAAACCCGGAATGGGTGGGATCCAGAGTTTGGAGGTTTCCAATGTCTTTGTTTATGAGTTCCATGATGATACGTTCCATGGCCTTGCAGACCAGGCTCGTCAGGCTAATAGGTAGATAGTCCCCGGGATCACTGGTGGCTCTCCCTTTGTGGAGTGGAATAACTGTTGCTGTGCACCATTCAGTGGGCACAAAGCCTGATGCGAGGCTATTATTGAACATGGTGCTTAAGTGGGGAGCCAGTTCGTTCTGAAGTTCATGTAAAATGCAACCTGGGATGTTGTCCAGTCCCATGGATGCTGTGTTTTTGGCTTTAGAGAGTGCAACTTTTACCTGCGTAGTTGTGATTACAGGGTCTCTGCATTCTTCCTGTGTAGATATGGGCCCTTTAGGGGGGTGGGGTAAAGTTAGCACTGAACCTATCTGCCAGGATGTTGGCAATATCAGTTGGTTCTGTAATTTTCGTGCCGCTGTGCTGTAACTCAGAGCAGATCTGGGTGTTGCTATCGAGATTCTTGACATAGCTGTAGAATGCTTTGTGGTTGTCCTTAGAATTAGTGGCAATTTTGTTTTCGTAGCTAATTTTGGAGGATCTTATACGGGATCTCAGCTTCTTACTGAGGCTGACCAGGGAGCTCCTCCACTCATGGGATTTTACCCTCTTTTGCAACAGTTTCTTCCTTTTGTTGTACAGTTTGTTTATGGCAGGGGACCGCCAGATTGGCTTCCTTTTTTTGAGGGATAGTGTCTTGGTTCTGTTTGGGATAGCACGATCCATGCACTCGTGTAAGTGCTTATAGAGTGTATTTGTGTAGGATTCAGCAGTTGTAACTGTGTTGTCCATCTGCATGGGTGTCATGAAGTTCACCACTTCTGTCTTAAGAAGCATGAGGTTGGCTTTGGAGAAATTTTTGCCATGGTTTCCTTAATGGGGGGTGGGGGCGGGATGTGGATATCAAGGGTGATTAGCTTATGGTCGGATCAGACGAACGAGGAGTTGACTTCAGGTGTGGAACACCAGTCACTTAAATTGGCAATGACTAGGTCTAGGATATTGTTGCCCCTGGTGGGGGTGTGGATAAGTTGATCCAGGGCATTGGAGTTTATGAATTCCAGAAAGGGTTTAGCTAAGGAGTTGGTCAGCAACGATAGATAATACCCATTCGGTAGGCTCTGCCCCAGGAGTAAGAACACCTAAATTTACAATCCTGTCCAATTCTTCTTTTTCTTTACTTTGTATTGCTACCAGAGTCTTATGTGCAGGTCTAACAACTGGGTTTATTTCATGGTTCAGCTTCATGGAATATGTAACTGGAAGCTTACCAGTTTCATCTTTGAAGATGTTGGCATATTCTTTAAAGCTATATTGTGAAAAACTGTCATTTCTGTTTGTATTTAGATGGTGAACTTCTTTATTGAGTGAAATTAATCCCATTCTTAGGCTGTCTTCTAGTCCTATCTCTTCTGACTACATAGAACTGTAAGTCATAGGTCTTACCTGCAGAATGACAAGAAAGAACTGCAGCGACATCTGTGTGAATTTCTTCACCATGGTAATCAACTAGTTTTGTGCTCCCTGTTGACCCAGTTCTCTCTCCAACTTTTACTTTTGCATAAGCTTTTGCTGACATGACATTACATTTGGGTCCAGTGTCTACTTTAAGCTCTACTGGTTTCCCATTAATTTGTACAGTGTAAAATATTTCAGTTTGCTGACAAGTGAGAATTCACTGTGTCAGCTGTTTCACTGACCACAAAAATATCATCAGCAACAGTCGTCAGGGTCTGCTACAGTCTCAGTTTAATCCACTGTCTTTGGATAAATTTTATTATGAGTCTATATTGATTTGCAGAACTTTTTGAAATTATTCTACTTTTTGCATTTCTGACATTGCTGACTATAGGCTAAACACTTTTCTTGTTTAGGCTCATGACTGCCTCCACAATTGCAGCAATTAATAATGGGAGGTGGTGCGGTTTATGAGGCTGTATTGTCTTAGTTTTTTGTTGCACACTGTTGATATTTGCAGCAGCAGGTACAGTAAACATACTGGTATGTTTTTCCTGTGATTTCATTGCAATAACTTTGCTCAGTGTTAATTCACTATCATATAGTAGAATTTTCCTCACTGTATCATTATTAATGCCACATACAAAGCAGTCCTTTATTAAATCATTTTATAGATCCCCAAATCTGCATGTCTTTGCTTTATTTCTTAAGTCAGTAACATATGCTTCAATAGTTTGACCAGACTTTTGATTTCATTCTTTACATATGCTTTGTATTCTGCCCTACAACTCAACATCTGGCCAGTATACAAAAGCTTCAAGCTGCTGCCAGTACGTGGGACATCGCACATCTGCTTTGACAATGTCAGACATAAAAGGACGTTCACACGTACCATCCTGAGAACTTTTCTGCCGCCATTTGGAAGGTTGACTCCTATGTTCAATATTAAGTCGGATTTTATTGGTGTGTTGCTACCAGCTCAGATAAGTTCCCCGTTGGGGATTTTGTTTCTTCTTACTGCCTTTTGTTTTGTTCATGTCATCCAGAAAGGGCAAGTGTAGGTGTGGAATGTAGATTCTACATAAATATTGCCATGAGGTCTGTCTTTTCTGTTTAGGGCCTAGTCACGACCATCGATCCTGTTCTGTCTGTCAGGCTTTTGTGCCTAAAACATTGAGTAGTCATCTTTCTGTTCTGAATCTGTATCTGGAGAATCAGATGCTCAGACATCTGGCTAAAGATGTTATGGAGGGTGCTGGGGGGTTCCTTCGGGTGAGTCGACTTTGAAGAGGATGGCAAGTAAGTTGGATCCTGAATCCTCTTCCACTGTGCCTTCTGCCTCAGATGTACCCCTTGAAGTCGGTGAAGACCTGGTGGTATGCTCAGAGGTCGGATCTGCTTCTTCAGCAAGTACCTCCATGGAACCTGCTAGGGGAATGGATCTCAGCATTTCTGAGGCTTTGCAGATGTCCTCTTTGGGCGATATGGGGGAACTACAGCTCACTGTGTTGGAGGATTCGGGCGACATCCATGCCATTGATGCTGCTACTAGGGATCTGGTTTCACCTTCTGTTAGGCCTATGTCAGGTTCCTCTTCTTTGTCCCATCTTCCAGAAAGACTAAGAAGAAGCAGAAAACTAAAAACCCCAGCATTCCTTCTTCTTTCTCTCCTCAGTCAGATTGGGAAGCTTTTTCTCAAGGTCTTGTTACAGCCTTGATGGCTTGAAGCCTACTTCCCCTTTGCCTCTGCCTTCTCTTTCTTCCTCCATAGTTCAGGCTACTGTATCTCAGGTACCTGATTCTACTTCTGAGGACTCTTCTGATGATGACTCTTTGGCATATTCCACCCAGCTTGCTTCACCTTTGGAATATGCATCTCCTGGGGAGGAACCTAATGGAGGAGATTCCTCTCAGGAGGAAATTTCCTTTGGACAAACCATTACTAAAATGAGGGAGTTCTTTAAATGGAATTGTTCCCAGATTTCTGAAGAACAGAAGAGATACTATGACCTCCTTCAGATGGAGGTTCCCTCACCCTCTGCAGTCCCTCCAGCCCTTCCAGCTTCTTCCTCCAAAGGTTCCAGCTCCTAAGAGGTCCGACAGGTTTTATAAGGCTCCTGAGATTGTAAGTTTTCTAATAGTGCCCCTCTGCAGATCCAGCAGTGATCTCCATAGCTTCAGATAAATCTTCCCAGTTATCCCCTTCTGCCAAACTTGTTCCATTTGATAAAGAGAGTAAGATTCTTGAGAGACTGGGTAAAAAGATATATGCTTCTTCTACTTTAGCAATCTTCGCTATTAATTACCAGATACATATGTCCAGGTACTGTGTAGCTTTGCTTTCTCAAGCCTCTCACGCCTTATCTTCCTTGCCAGATTCTGAGATTAAAACAAGGTCATGTCTGTTTTTACAGTTTCTTCTCGGGTGTCTAGGCATTCCATGAAATGCAGCTAGGATGCTGTTAAGGCATCATATAGAGCTGCTGCTTCTGCCTCTGTGCCTCGGAAGCATTCATGGCTGAGACTTCAGTCATTACCTGATGACATTATGGCCAAGTTATTAGATGCTACTTTGGCCAAGACTGCTCTTTTGGTTCAGCATTGGCAGAGCTATTTAAGGCTCTGCAAGAGAAATGAAAGGAACTCCAAGACCTTAAACACCTCTTTGTTTCTCCGGTTCCTAAATTTCATAGGAATTTTCCTGTCGAAACATTTTTGTTAGGGACCAGCACATTCAGCTTCTTCTTCTGCTGTTTCTAGGCCTAAGAAGTTTTCTAGAAAACACCCTCAGTCAAAATCATCTTCTTCAGTTCCCTCTTTTCAGCAGTCCTTTTAGCCCAGACCCAGTTCCTTGTGATCACCCAGAGTTTCTTCCAAGTCATACCTCTCTTTCTCTTCACCTTTCTCTTTTTTTCCAGCCTGGACAAGGATCACTCAGGATGCCTGGGTTTTGTCCATTATCTAAAAAGGTTACTTCATGACTTGGAAAAACTTCCCTCCTTTCATGGGTATTCCATATTCCACCTCCAGTCAAAAACAGCTTTTTCCAGAATTTCTTTCTCAACTGAGGTCTCAGGGCACCATACAGCCTGTTCCTTGGGATCAGAGAGGCAAGGAGGTTTACTCAAGAATCTTTTTGGTTCCAGAAAAAGATGGCCCTTGGAGACCATTTCTAGATCCTTCCCACTTGAACACCTTCCTGCAGGTTCCTTCTTTCTGAATGCTGTCCCTGCAGACACTTTTTCCCTCTCATTTCACTTCAGGCCTTTATGGCTTCCCTGAATCTCAAAGATACCTACTTGCATATCCCCAGCCATCCTGTATACAGGAAATTTTTACTTTTCTCAGTGGGTTCTTTGCACTTTCAATTTTCTGCCTTGCCTTTTGGTCTTTCTACTGCCTATAGGGTGTTCACAAAGTGCCTGGCTCTGGCCATTGCCTTTCTGAGGGTCCAGGGTATTCAGTTTTATCCCTACCTGGACGACCTTCTTTTCTTTGCAAACAACTCCAATCTCTAAACCTAGAGAAGGCCATTAATCTTCTTCAAATCCTAGGCTTCACCATCAGTTTCAAAAAATCCAGTTTGGCTCCATTTCAGGATCAGAGTTTCTTGGGGTGGAGGTTCAGGTCAGACCTGAGGATGATCTTTCTACCAACAGCTCAATTTCTCGTTCACTTCTTAGAGACCCTCCTAACTCTTCCAGCCATCTCAGCCAGGGAGTTCCTGAGACACCTAGGTTACATGGCCTCCACAATTCCCATGCTGCCCTTTGCAAAACTCCATATGAAAAAGTTTTAGTGGTTTCAAAAGACTACTTGGTCTCAGCATGCTCATCCAATAGATGCCATGATTACGCTTCTTCCATGTCTGAAATCAGAGCTCCTTTGGTGGCTTTATCAGTTTTCTTTGAATCCAGGTCTTCCTCTTCTTCTGCCCCCAGCCTTCTGAACAACTCTTCACAGATGCTTCAGACATGAGCTAGGGAGTGACCATTGCATCAAGGAAAGTTCAGGGTCTTTGGTCTCCATCTCAGAGGAGAGAGAGCACATCAACATCAGGGAAATGAGGTCTATGCTCATAGCTTTGCAATTTTTTTCAACCTCTTTTTCATCCAGGTGCTCTGAAAATCCTTACAGACAACACCACTGCCCTGTGATACATAAACAAATGGGGGAGGGTACCAAATCTTACCTTCTATGCAGGCTGGCAATGAGGGCATGGGATCTAACCATTCAGTAAAAATTCACTCCTTGTTCTGTTTATCATCCATCTGCTCAATATGTTGTGGCAGTTGCATTAAGCAGGACTATGACACAATCTCACAAATGGATGCTTCACATGGATAGGTTTTCGGACTTAATTCTTTGGTGGATCCACATCTGGATCTATTTGCTTCCCCTCAGAACAGACCGCTTCCTCTCTTTTGTGCCAGGACCTCGCATCCTCTGGCTTGGAAGGTGGATGCCCTTTCTTTCTCATGGAAGGGGATGTTTCTTTATGCATTCCCCCTTCACTCTCATACAGAAAGTCATGCTGAAGATTCAGCAGGACAAACTGAAAATCTTGTTGGTGGCTCCTTTTTGGCCAAGACAGCATTGGTTCCCCTTCTTCTGCAGTTAGCCAAGGGCCATCACCACAAGTTGCCTCACCGGATGGATCTCCTCACACAGGACAAGGGATCCTTACTTGATCCACAGCTGTCAACATTACAACTGACCCTGTGGGTGATCAACTTCTGATCCCTTTCAAGCACTTTTATTCACAGGACATGCTTGGGGTTTTACAGGAGGCCAGGAAACCCAATACAAGAAAATATTATATTTCCAAATGGAGAAGATTCCCTATCTGGTATCTTAAAAGAAATCTAGATCCATTTACCGTGGAAATTTCTGTTGTGCTTTCCTACCCGTGTCAGCTTCTAAAACGTGGCTTGTCATATTATTCTGTGAAAGTCCATTGTTCTGCTCTTTCTGCTTGCTTGCCATTGTCACCATATTTAGAATCCAAAGCTTTTTCTTAAAGGCGTCGTTCATGTTAAGCCCCCAAGAAAACCAGTCCCCCCCCCCAGGACCTTAATTATGTTCTGGAAAAGCTGACTCTGCCTCCCTTTGAGCCTGCAGGTTCTTCTTCACTGAAGTTTTGCACCTGCGAAACTGTGCTCCTGGTTGCCTTGACTTCCGCTAGAAGGGTCTCTGAGTTACAGCCCTTGATGACATCTTCACCCTTTTTGATTTTCCACAAGGACAGAGTTTTCATGTGAACTAAATCCCTCTTTTATGCTTAAGGTTGTGAATGACTTGTCTCTTAATCATCTGTCCAACTGCCTACCTTCTTCCCTTCCCCTCACTCCTCCAGTGAAAGACTTTTGAATATATTAGATGTACACAGGCAACTTAAATTTTACTTGGACAAGACTAAAGCCATTAGGAAGCCTAGTCGATCAGCTTTTTGTGTCATTTCATCCCAAGGCTGTTGGTTTACCTGTTTCTAAACAGACTATTTCTACATGGATTTCTAAAGTTATTGCCTTTTGTTATGATTTCCATGGTAAGTCTTTGGCTACTTCTGTCAGAGCCCATTTAATTAGATCTGTGGCTTCCTCAGTGGCTTTCTTTAAGGGTCTGGATACCAACTCCATTTTGGAGGCTGCTACTTGGTTTTCCGTTCACACTTTTACTAAACATTACAAGTTGGACTCTATTTCTAGGTCCAGAACAAGGTCTGCAAGGGCTATTCTTCTTGGCTTTCTGGAGTTTTCTTCCTTGCAACCTTCTTCTGTTCCTTCCTCCTCCCTAGTTCCATTTAAGCTATGGCACTCTCCCATATGTAGAGAGTACTGCAACACTAAATAGAAGGACATAGAATAGTTGTGTAAACTCTTACCATAACCATAGATGTCCTTCTGTACTATGCTGCAGTAACGTCATCCTCCTGCATCTTGTCTGGATTACTTATTGTTTTCCTCAGAACACCTGTTCCTCATGGGGCATTCTAGTTCTGAGGATGGTACGTGCAGATGTCCTTTTATAGCTGACATTGTCAAAGCAGATGTGCGATGTCCCACGTACTGGCAGTAGCTTGAAGCTTTTGTATACTGGCTGAACGTCAGGTCGTAGGGCAGAATACAACCCATATGTAAAGAATACTGCAACATAAATGAGAAGGACATCTATGGTTATGGTAAGATTTTACACAACTATTCTTTCTCACTGAATAGCCTCCAAGCCTGCCAAACTGAGAAGTATAAATGCTTGTGTGCTTGCGTCTTTGTCTGAATGTTCAGCCGCTATGAAAATATATTCTTGTGCAAACACATGCCAGTTTTCCGTGACATTGCCATCAAACACTAGTGGTTTGGCTCTATGAAAACCTTCTGCCATGCCATCACTGAATATGCAATTAATATGTAATTACCTTTTGCACTTCAGCGACTCGTTAAACTTTGATGAGACTTAGTTACCAATGACTTCTGACAAAATGTTGAATGATGAGTGGAGCTAGTGAATGGAAGTTATCAGCGGTTTATTGTGCACCCAACATAAATCCATCTGCATGCACATTCAAGACTTGCTTAATACCACCTCCATGTACTGCTTTAACTACAGTGGCTGTCAAGGTACAAAACAACAGAACATAGTCAGTGTTCTACACTTTGTTTTGACCTGTGCTCAGCACCATCTTCTGAGTTCAGTTTTCTTCTGTCATAGACAAGCCAAGCTGGAATTGACTGTGATTCAGTTTCTAATTCCTGAACACTGAAATAAATTATTGGTTTAACTGCATGAAACTTAGAAGTGGATTCCTTGATTTCTTTCATGGAGCTCATAAGTATCAGCTTTTACACAGTACTTTGCTGTCACTGCCCCATTTGCGTTGGAATACTGTAGTTTGTACGCTAAGCATTGGATAGTGCTTAAAACGTTGTTCATGTTTGGTAGCAGTTTTCCTGTATGTAAAAATGTCATTGTGTACTAGTTTTATGTATTTTGACTGATGTAAGAAATGTTCTGTAAATGTTGCTTACAACTGTAGCTTTTCGTCACAGACCCACACTGTAAATGGGCTTTTCCCAATAGGACATTCCTGGTCAATGGGAACAATATGAGTACAATAAAATAAATGTGATAGTTTGTATTTTGCCACAGTATGAAACTTATGTGAATGCACCATCCAAATCCTTTAATAATGTACATACTATTGTAAGGCAAAAGTATCTTAGTATACCTTAAAATTAGTATCACCGAAGTGAGGAAAAAGACTTGGGAGAACTATGAAACAGTGTACAGAAAACTTTTTTTCCTTATTAGTGTATTATGAATCCTTCTGCCTATTTTCATATCAGTATTTCATTCCTGCAATTGTATTTTGTAAATAGTTGCAGTGACAGCATCAGTTAATTAGCCATATAATTTGTTAATGCTTTACAGCATTCAGATAATGTCAGTAATTCACCGTGAAAACACGTTTTTGGATGTCTTCATTTGCATTTCTTGCAGCATTCCTGAACATATTTTTATCGACATTGGGAAATTCTCTGGAGTGTTAAGCACTACAGAGCACCTTTGTAGAACATATTCCGTTATGAAAGAGATTTTACACAATGTACTTGGAATCAAACTAGGGGTTTGATATTATTATTTATTAATTCCTTATATTTTACCCCCTAAAATGAAGTTACTAGTTCCATGGTATTATGACATAGATAGAATAGTGGACACGACAACCTGTACCATGTTTTAACGTTATTTTAAGGTGTTTTAAATACTTCAGCTTCTAGAAAATGTTGGACAGACATTAATAAATATTTGAAACTTAAAATGCAGTATTTTTTTATAACCTGTTAGTTATATGTAGATATCAAAACACTTTAGCATATAGTCCCAGCTTTAAACAAATTCAGAGGTATAACTGATTTCACAAAATATGTAATCCATAAGAAATCTGAGCAAATGTATCAGTTGTTGGTGATAAGGAACATAGTTTCTTGTGACATAATTTAGCAATGTGTATGAAATATAGTAGCTATAATCAATTTCTGAACTGAGTGAGGTCAAATTACCGACTGAATAACACGTTAATGAATGACTGATAACCTAATTACCTTTAAAAATTATGGAGTAATAGCTTTTTGACATTCTATAGTAAATATTCTTTAATCTCAATAAAACACTAGCCACAGACCAAAACCAGAACTCGGGTCCAACAGAAATAAAAATGTATACCACAAGAACACAGAAGGATACAAGGACAGCGAGTAATTCCAGTATAACTTCCGTTTAATGTAAAGCAAACCAAATACATAAGCGCTTTCGTAGCAAAGCTACTTCATCAGATGTATAATGAAACAGTAACCAGGTCTATTAAATACTACATTCAACACATCACATGACTAACCACAATTAATATTAAAAGGTATACTAATAGTAAAAAACTCAAATAAAGAAAAAAAAAAGAAGGGAAGGGTATGAAGTATAATTTGACTAGAAATGAGTATATTGCATTAAGAAATTTGCAGAGCAATGAAAATCTAGTCATTAGACCAGCTGACAATGGCGGTCCTATTGTGCTATTTGATTTAGATATGTACAATAATGATATGGTTGAATTATTATCTGATAGTCATTTTTACTTGAAAATTTCTTATAAACGTGTTGAATCAATGATTGCTACTGTGTATAATGCTATTAGAAACTTATTGCTTACAGGTTTAATTGATAATAATTTATTTCATTATTTAATTGTGTTGAATCCTTTAATACCTATCATTCAAGGCCTGCCCAAGGTACACAAGGACCTGATACATCCCCCGTTACATCCAATAGTTGCAGGTAGAAACTTATGTACCGAACCATCCTCCGTTTATATTGAGAAGAAACTTAGACCTATGTTAAACAACATTTTGCATGTGTTAAAAGACACTCCAATTTTTGAGTGACCTATTCATGTCTATGGAGACACTACCTACTACTAATGGTTTATTACTAGTAACGATGGACATCACATCACTTTTTACTGAGATTCCGAATAATGATGGTATTCGAAAAATAAGGCAGCTTTTACAAAGGCATGCTGAATTTTCTGATAGAGAGATAGAATTACTTGTCATCTTATTGGAATGTGTGCTGCATAACAATCTATTTGTATTTAATGATTGTATTTATTGGCAGAAGCATGACGTAGCTATGGGCACATCCTGTGCCAATAGCTACGCCAATGCAGTTTTAGTGGAATGGGAAAATAAACATATTCTCAATGGACCATTTAGTTCACAACTGGTCTTTTACCATTGTTTTGTGGACAACTTTTTTTTTTGCTTTGGGAAGGTTCTAAAGAGTCATGTAGTGCCTTTAAAGATTATGTTAATAATACTACTTCTTATTTAAGGTTTTCTTCTACAATTTCTGAACATTCAATAGATTTTTTTAGATGTGAGTGTTTTAATGGACTCAAAAGGCAATATATTTACGAGATTATATTGGAAACCTTGCCATTGTAACCGCCTTCTGCATAGAAGAAGTATGCACCCTACCAATGTGTTCAAGAGTGTAGTCAGTAACCAAATGTTCAGGGCTTCGAGATTAAATGTCTTAGATACAGAGTTTGTACAACAAACACAACAATTAGAAACAGCATTTGCCGTTAGAGGTTATGCTAAGAATGATATCTGTGAGAGTGTTAAGCTAGTAACAGGTTTAAGAAATGGTAGAGCTAAACCTTATTATGGCAGGAAATATATTAAAAATAATACTACATCTGAGAATACTCGAGATAGTAAACTGAAAGTTTGTTTATTTTATTCCAGTGATGTTATGTGCTATAAAGATATTATTGAGAAACATTGGCAGGTTTTGACTACTGATGACACGATTAGAAACACAGTAGATGATAGACCTAAGTTTGTTTATAAGAATATGAATTCTTTGAAATGACGTCTTTGTGTTCCTAAGAAAAATAGAAATGTAACAACTAATCAATGTACGATACCATATGGACACTACAAATGCTGTCAATACATAGACAGCAGTGGAGAGTTTCTGATCAAGGTAAAACTTACACATTTGATGTTTTTGCTACATGTGAAACTGTACATGTAGTTTATTTAGCTTACTGCCTGATATGTTTTAGATTCTATGTGGGTAAGACCGATAGGACCCTCAGGGAAAGAATGAAGGAACATTACTACCACATGAACAAGGGTAGTAACATGAGTGCACTTTCCAAACATATACTAAGAACTGACACATCACATTATTTCAGATTTATGGTAATAGGACGTGTGTTTGAGGACATCAGAAAAGGTGATATTAACAATCTGACTGAACAAGCAGAGTCAAAATGGATAATTAGACTAAGGGGGGACTTTGGGCATGGCCTGAATGATAGAGTTCCTATTAGACCAAAGCTTAAAACTAGACCTTTGAGTAAAAAGTAAAAAATAAAGAATGAATTTACAGATGAAATATATTATGGTTATTTGGTATTTTCTGCCTTCATCATATTCTTATTTTTATACTATATATATATATATATATATATATATATATATATATATATATATATGTGTGTGTGTTTATTTATTTTTCATATATATGCATATTGTATGGATTTCTTGGATGTATTTTGCTTTTTATTCTTGACATCCATGAGTAGCTGCTGCTGTTATGTAGGGATTTTTTAATTTGAGTTTTTTACTATTACTATACCTTTTAATATTAATTGTGGTTAGTTATGTGATGTGTTGAATGTAGTATTTAATAGACCTGGTTTGTGTTTCATTATACATCTGATGAAGTAGCTTTTCTACGAAAGCGCTTATGTATTTGGTTTGTTTTACATTAACCAGAAGTTATACTGGAATTCCTCGCTGTCCTTGGATCCTTCTGTGTTCTTGAAATATTCTTTAATGTTATATTACAAATGGTGAGCTGTTTACTCTGCATGGGTGTTTATAGATTTTAAATGAAGCACTTAAAAGTGATAAGCTGTTAAGTCTGGCAGTTAGTGCAGGGAACTAAAGCTCTGAGCTGTTAATGAGTTCCTTTCTATGCCCGAGGTACAGGATTTTGATTCTTTCATTTGCCTGCTGAGTGAGTCTGAGCATCACTTATCCAGTCTGTGTTCCTTAGTCAGCCATGGTAAGGGACATTTTATCCAGTGTTATTAATAATAAATTTAACTAAATAGCTTGGTTGCCTCATGTAGTCAGTATTGTATCCCTGCTCATCTATGAGAATGACCACACACCATTTTAAAATAATGTGGGCTGAATTCATTAAGCTACTGTGACAGGTACACAGAGGTGTATACATTGTGACACCTTTTTTGGTATTCAGCAAGCATTCTTACACACTGCTGCATGGTCCTCCAACACAAAGACATGCAGTACAGAGAAGAGCTAGCTCCACAGCCATGCTGAATGTTAATAAGGCATTCCAGTGAGAGGGGTGTATGTTAATTAGCCATATGATTTCTCTGCAAAACTGCCTCCAGAAAGACATCTACATGGCCAAGCTTTCAAGAAAGCACTTGGCCATATAGCTCACCATGGCCATCTCCATCACATCTCAGTAGTGAACATGGTCAAAAGGCCATGTTCAATCACTGAACACAAATGTAGGGGTGGGGGATCACTAGGCACAAGGGCTTACTTTTAAAGTGCGTTAATGGCACTAAGAGCAAAATGGGAAGCAAGATTATGGGGATGCACTAGACCACCAGGGATGTATCTGTAAAGTGCCATACTGACACCAACTTTACTGTGCAGTCTAGGGAGTGGAGGGTCAGACTAGACCACCAGGGGCTTACTTTACTTCCCATGATGGCACCAACATTACAGTAGGAATTGGGTGCTTGGGGAACCACTGGACACCAGGGAATGCCGCACCAACATTACATTGGGGATCAGTAGGGGGACACTGGAAAATGCTTTAAATACTGTGATGGCACCAGCACTACAACAGGGATCTGCGGAACCACTGGACACCAGGAAATGCTTTGTGTCATGATGGCACCAGCACTACTACAGGAAAAGTGGGGGATATACTAGACACCAGGTATTAAACATTAAAGTTATGTAACAGCACCGGTATTACTACAGAGACTGAGGTTGGATACACTAGACACCAGGAATGCACTTTAATATGCTGTAATGGTAACAACATTACTACAGGAACCAGTAAATGGGGGGATACACTAGGCACCAAGGAATACTCCATAAACTACCCTAGGTACAGAACAACATGGCATAATGCAGATGGGGGAACCACCATATACACTCCAATGTCCTGTAATAGCACCAGTGGTAGTACAAGGATCAGTAGGGGAGAACCACTGGACAACAAGGATAAAGTGAAGTGCCTTAATGGCACCCACATTGTAACAAGGATCAAGGGTGGGGATACACTAGGCCACCAGGGCCTAATACAGACATGCTGTAATGGCACTTTGGTATCATGAGGGTGGTGGAGCCACGGGATGGTAGGGAAAGGTACAGGGACTGTGGTGTGTGAGTGTGTGTGTGTGTTTGTGTTCATGTTTATGTACATGTGTGTGAGAGAGTGACTGGAGGGGGGATTTCACTGCCTACATAAACAGCAGGTTACTACCATGACATGCATATCATCCATGATCTGATCTACACATTGCTGTAGTAAATGCGATTCAGAAAACATGCAAGTTAACCAATAATGCCTTTTCTCGTCATGGCTAGTGTGGTGATATGGGCAAGTGCCAGCATAGCCAGCTGGAGTTTTGTAAAGTATTTTATGTTCCTTGAATATCAGACTGATTTATACAAGATGCTTATGTTACAAATGTATTACAACTGTATCTCATCTGTATATCAAACTGATTTTGTACAGATGCTTGTAGTAAAAATGTATATGTAACCTTTGGTTGTGTTGAAATGCATCAGCAGTGCGCCCTGCTGATATGAAGAGAAATGTACATGTATTTTTGTAGCTGAATCAAATATGCATGTTTTAATAGAGGATACTGGCACAGTAGAGATTAACGTTAAGAAAAATAAGGGAAATGTAAATGAGCTGTTTTAAAAGGCACCCCACAGTGCTGAGTAGGACCAGAGTCTCTGGGTCTGGGGAAGAGCCTTTGTCCATTAGTTCAGTGAAAAGAGGGGAGACCCTAGGCACTGGTATAAACATTTATATGTGTGTTGTGACCATCTGTGCTAATTCCTGTCTCAGCTTCAAAGGGGAATACTATGAGAACCTAGAATCAAGTGACCAGATGAGGTCACTCTGCCAGCCCTCTTGAAAATTGTAATCTGATGTTGTTAATCTTCATTCATTCCTTACTGATGGGTTATCGGTTCCGTCCTTGGAACTGAGCCGGCCTCATACCAAGCTTGCATCAATCAAAAACTTTTGAGCCAAGATCCTACCCAGAATGCTCTGCTCCCTGTTACCTCAGATCTCGTTTACCGCATTGCTATACAGCCATGTCAAGCCACTCCCTGTCAGCTAAGTGAACAATTTTTTGAAGTTTCTCTATTGTTAGTGTTTAAAAAGTTTTCAGTCAGTTACTATCTGTATACTCCTACCCTATCGCAACTTGAAGACTCTCTCCCTATAGTTTTTTCCCTTTTATTACCTTTTTCTTACCATTGAGGTAATTCTTCATTACCATCATTGGTAATCCTTCTTTTCTCCCTTTCTTACCCTTCTGGGTAGTTTTCTTAACTTCTTGGTACTGTCGTTCTTCTCCCTTCATATTATTATGTCGGATAAGAAAAGTAGTGTTGGTTTCAAATAATGTTCAGAATGTGGCCGTAAGTTACCGCTTTCTGATGGCCATGATTTATGTGTCTATTGCTTGAATGTCTCCCACCTTTCAGTAGACCCCCCGTGTGGGATTTGTGAAACTTTTTCGACCAGGACTCTCAGTGAAAGGAAGAATAAATTAATCCTGAAAGGCCTCCTTAAAACTCCTTTCTGTGAGGCTATCTCTGGGTTGGAGGGCTCACTCCCTCCTGCTAAACAACGTAAGAGGTGTTCTTCTTCTTACTCCTCAAGGTCACTCACTTCATCTTTCTCTGGAGATCACAAGGAGTCGACTCACAAAAAGGTGAAAATTTCAAGCCCGGTGCTACCATTTGTGGTCCTTTCTGCCCCAGCCGCAGAACTGCCCCAGTTGATTCTTACTCCAGCTATTTCCTCTTTATTGCCACCGGCACCAGAGTTCCAGGTGCAGACACTTGCAGCTCCAACAGTTTTGTCGCAGCCTTTACTGGCACCATCTCTACAGGTACAGTCCCCTTCGGCACCATTGGTGCAGACTTCTTCGGCTCCATCCTTGCCGATGGTGTCAGCCTCTGGGATACTGTCCTCTATGGTGCAGACACCTTCAGCACTGACATGATGTTCGGTGCAGTCTTTTTCAGCACCGTCATTACTGGTGCAGACACTTTCCTCGATGGCACGGTATTCATCAGTGCAGACATTTGCCACACTGCCCTTTATACTGCAGCCATCCTCAACTCCTATGGCGCTGCCTTTGTCGGTGCAGATAACCCCAACACCATTCTCTTCGGTGCCGTCTCCCTCTGTTCCGGGCTCTGCACCACACGAACTAACAAGGACTAAGTATTTTCCTTCCTTGGATCCGTTTGTGGGAAGCCAATATAGCCCTTTTTTAGAAAGGCCAGAATCTCCTTCAGGTCTCTCTGTTGTGAGGTCGACCAGGAGCCTCTCAGAACAGGATGTGTTGTGGCTTGTCGATCAATTGCTTGTGGCTAGGGGTCTCTCTCAACCATCTAAAGCTATGTTCCCTCTTCTAGGTGACCATATTTCTCCACAGACCCCAACGTACACTCTCCTTTGACTTCCAGGGAAGCATCGAATCCCCTTCCTCCGACAGCAGCTTCCCTTCCTTTGACACCAACAGTGGACCTTACTTTGGAGTCAGAGTTGTCCTTGTGGCCTTTGGTGCACTGGGTACCGGGCTCTTCTCAGGCTACTGGCTGTGCCATGGGGGTAGGCGTTCTTGGTTCCACACCAATTTTTTCTATGGCGCCCTCCAGGAATCCTCCTCCCCTCATGCTCCACAGTCCTCTTGAGACTCTTGGTCTGGGGGTCGGCTTGTCAGATCGTGTTGTGACTCCGGTTTCGAGGTTGTCGTGCTCGGTTCTAGGCTCCCATCCCACTTCGGGCGGTCCGGCCTTCCAGGTCATGGAGAAGGCGCTTGCCTCCACTGGCAAACCCTCCCTGTTGGAGTCCTCGCCTCCCTCTGTGCAGCAACTGTCGCAAGCCACAACCACTGGACACCGGGCACAAGGGCCTCCGGTTTCTCCCCCTCAGGAGATCCCCTCTTTGCAATCTTCCTCAGAGCTCCCCACTGAAGAAGTCCCTTGCAAGGCTTCGTGCAAGAGGAAACATATGGACTCCACTGAGGAGTCTTTGACCAAAGATACGGACTTTGATGATGGGGAGGGATCCCTACAGTCACCCTCTGATGAGGTGTCCTTTGGTGACATCCTCGAGATCCTAAGACAGAGGGGTGACTGGAAGTCCTCCAACCCTTCCTCAGAGGAATCCATATTCCTGCAGGCCTTTCATGCCCCCTACCTCCTGGGTTACTGCACTGGCTGATGAGCTTGTCCAGCATGCATGGAAGGCCCCTGACACTTTGGAAGCTATACCTTGGAGGCCTGACAAAATGTATTCTCCTCCTGCTGAGCATCCCCATTGGTCAAAAGGTCTTCCAGTAGATGCCATGGTGGGTGGCGGCTGCAACTAAAAAAAGACTTGGCAGAAGAGAGCCAGACTGTCCATCTGCCCAATGAGTCCCGGGCGATAGACAGACTCGGGAAGTGTGTGTTTGCTTCATCGACCTTCGCCGTAAGGTCCTTGAACTACTTGGCACACTTTACAAGGCTCCAGAGGGATCTTAGCAACCAACTCTCTGAAATCTTGGCAGGAGTTGTTTCTGATGAGGTGTGCGACAACGTAGTTTCTCAGATAGCGACCCTAGAATCGATATCCAATTCTTCCATGCGCATTATTTCACATGCAACGGAAGGAGCGGCTAGAGTGGCAGGCGCAGGTATAGTCACGGGACGCCATGCCTGGATGCGCCTTTGCAACTTTGTGGACTCCTTTAAGGCTTCCTTTATGACTGCCCCCATCGAGGCCACTTCATTGTTTGGCCCTAAGATTAAAGATATGCTGGCAAGATGCAAACAAGATGGCAAGACCCTGTCTGCCATTGGTGTCCGACACTCCACCCCTCAATGATTCTACTTCAGAAATCAGAGGAGGGAAAGATGTGGCCCAGAAAATCACAGGGCTCTTTCCGTGATGCACGTGCTGAGTTCTGTCCTAGAGGCAGAGGGGGAAACTCCAATGGAAGATGCCCTGTTCTGGGCAGGGGAGGTCTGCGAAACCAAGGTTCCAGAGATTCTTTCTCTGGGCAACCCTATTAGCGCTCCTGAAGCGTTGCCAACTGCTCACCTCTAGAAGCAGTTGGGGGTCATTTTTCCTTGTACCCCACTGCCTGGTGAACCATAACCACTGATTCTTGGGTACAATGGATAATATCCAGAGGCTATTGCATCCTTTCCATCTCTGTCCCACCTCACCCAGAGACTTACCCGATGTCCCACCCAGTCAAAGGGAAGCAGCAGCACCCGAAATCCGAAAGCTTCTACAAAAAAGAGTCATCCAAACGGTCCCCCCAGACCAGATAGGATCCGGTTTTTACTCAAGGTTCTTTTTAGTGCCAAAAAGACAAGGGACTGGAGACCGATTTTGGATCTCAGCACACTGAGCAAATTTGTAAAAGCAGGGAAATTCTGTATGGTCACAGTTCAGTCTATCCTTCTTCTTCTGGAAGAAGATGATTGGCTGTGCTCTGTAGATCTTTAAGATGCGTATTACCATATAAAAATGGACAAGCACTCAAGAAGATGCCTCCACTTCTGCATAGGAGCCAGTCACTATCAATTTCGAGCACTGTCCTTTGGTCTCTCTGCAGCCCCTAGAGTGTTCACCAAATGCATGGCAGTGGTCATCGCTCACCTGCGACTTCAAGGATTCCAGGCATTTCCATACCTTAGATGACTGGCTCCTTACTACCCCCACCAAGAGTCTACTGGAAGAAGCCCTAGACTACACTCTTCTCACAGCTCAACGCCTGGGAATCACTATAAACTGGAAGAAGTCAACATGACCCCAGCACAATGTTTAAAATTCATCTGGGTTTTGTTGGACATGAGGAATTGCACAGCATCTCTTATTTATTTATTTATTTGCAATTTGATTATCGGGGAAGTCCAGTGGGCCGAATTGACCAATTTTCAGTGGAGGCCTGGGGAGAAAAGCTCCAAGATGCATTATACAATTTAGATACAAATGATAGTTAATATTAAAGATCTTATGTAGAATAGTTACTCATAAATGCATTCAGTATCATGCATAGTTAACAAATTCATTAAGCATGAAGGTAGGGATTACACAGTTTCATTTGAGGAAAACAGATATGGGTTAGGTGTGGAAACAGTTTACATACAAACCTTTTAAGAAAATGTAAATACGCTTTACATACACACATCAACAGTAGAATGCTATTTACAATATTTACAAGGTTGGGCTGTGTGAGGGTAGCTGTAGGAGGTGAGAGCTTAGAGAGAAGCTATAGAAATTGAGAGCTTAGATAGGCTCATAGGAAGATAACTATGAGAGTTGTAGAGCTTGGGAACCAGAGCGAGAACCCCCTTGGATTAGACTGGGTGAAGGCAGGTATATTTCCATTTAGTGGACAGGTGTTTGAATAGTTGGGTTTTGAAGTTTTCTGAGTTTGGTATGGTTCTTAGTGTGGAGGGAAGGGAATTCCATTTTTTACCTAGTGAGAAAGATAGGAGAAGTTGGCCAGCAGGACGTTTAGGTTTATGGATAGTAATTAAGTTCTGATTTTCAAATCTGAGAGCTCTGTTGGGTGTATAAGGGGGAAGGATGTTAGAGTGGGACATTTAATATGAATCTATGTGCAGTAGTGAGTTGGAGATAGTCTATGTAGTTTGGGAGTTCAAGCCAATTCAGGGATTGTAGGGTTAGGCAGTGATGGATGGTATTTTTAGATTTAGAGGCAAATCTAGAGATTTTGTTGTAACAGTTTTCTAGTTTAGAGGTGATAGAGGAGGACAAGTTGGTTAGGAGAGGGGCTCCTTATAATAAGGAAGGAAGAAGATAAATTGAGGCCAGAGTTTGCCTGGTAGAGTTGGAGAGAAAGTGATTATTCCTATACAGCATACCTAGCTTTTGGTGGGTTTTCATAATATTTTGTTGAATATGAATATCAAACTTGAGGTGTTCATCTACATTAATGCCAAGTAGTTTGGCAGAGGGGACTACGTCTATAGGTGAGTTGGTTTGACTATAGACTTTGAAGGTGTTTTTATCATAGGAGAGGGTCTTTGTGGGAGGGAATAGTAGAATCTTTAATTTATTTTGCATTGAGAGAGAGGTGGTTTTGGCGCATCCAGTTTTCAGTTGTTGAGAAGGCAGTTTGGGATTTAGTCAGCAATTCAGAGACGTTTGAGGCAGAGCAGACTAAGGTTGAATCGTCTGCGTATTGAATGATTTTAGCATCAGGAATAGCAGTGTGAAAGTTATTGATGAAGATGTTAAAAAGCATTGGCCCAAGGATGGATCCCTGTGGTACGCCAGTTGGGGTAGGTAGGAAGGAAGAGATGGAGTTTTTCCATTTGAATGCCTGTGATCTGTCTGATAGCTGGAGAACCAGGATAAAGCATTATGTGAGAGATTAAAGGTTGAGAGATGACAGAGAATGTGCTTGTGGGAAACAGTATCAAAGGCTTTAGACAGATCGAGTAAAATAGTAGAAACTAAGTGGCCTGAAGCTCGGGCTTGACTGGCAGTTTCTAGGAAAGAGAGTAGAGTGGTTATTGTGCTGCTATGGCCTGGATGGAAGCCATGCTGGGTAGGAGTGAGAAGATTGTTTTGGGTCAGGAAGGGCATAAGTTGGAGGTGGATGCATTTTTCTAGGATTTTGGAGATTGGTGAGAGCAAAGCAATGAGGCAAAAGTTTGAGATGCTGGTATTTTTGCCTCCTTTATGAAGAGGAAGAATATAAGCTGAGCGCCAGCGTTTTGAGACGTATGATTCTTTTATGGATCAGTTGATAATGATGCTGACTGGGAGTGCAATGCCATCAGCAGCACATTTTAGGAAGGAAGACAGAATATTGTCAGGACCGTTAGAGCAAGATATAAGTTTGGACAAAAGTTTTTTTATAAAGTTAGTGGAGATGGGTTTGAGTTCAAACAGATGAGGTGAGTTAGAAGGGGGAGAGTGTAGAGCAGTTGAGTTATTAATGGGAAGTGTCTTGGTGAGGGTAGTAGTAGTGTCTATGAAAAATGAGTTAAATTCAGAGCCTAGTTTGTGATCAAATTTACTTGGGTCAGGACAGGGATTATTCTCAGAGCCTGGATTGAGGAGTGAGTTTATTGAGTTCCAGAATTTTTGGGGGTTTTTATTGTTATTGGACTGAAGTTTGATATAGTAGGATTTTTTTGTCTTTGGTGATTAGTCATTTTACACAGTTTCAGAGCTGTTTATATTAGAGCAAGGTATTGTCCAGTTTATTGTTTTGGTAAAGCTTCCATAGTTTGTCTCTGTGGTGCATAATCTGTTTTGTCTCTTTGGATAGCCTAGGAGTAGTTTTAGTTTTTATCTTTTTGTTTCTTAGTGGGGCTAGTGAGTTTAAAGTATCAAGGAAGACAGAGTTGAAGTATTCTATAGCCTTGTCAAGAGGAAGGATGTTTAGAATTTACCAGTTCATTTGTTTGAAAGTATTTGAGAAAGTAGTTGGGTTGAAGCTACTGAGGTTACGAGTTTGAATATACTGATGCTGGTGTGGGGAGGAACTAGTTGAGGGATGCATGAAGGCTGGGAGGTGGTCGCTAAAGGTATCCAGAATTGTGCCAGAATTGGTTATTTTATTTGGATCTGAGACTAGGATCCAATCTATAGTGGATCCAGGATGGTTTATTTTGTTAGGCTGAGTGATGGAGAGGATTATTTGAGTGAAGTTATAGAGGTTAATGAATAGGGAGGGAGAGGGGCAATTGATTTTATTCCAGTCAATATTCACATCACCAAGGATATACGTTTCATAGTTAATTTCAGTAGAGGCTCATAGGAGAATACTTTTGAGTGTAGAGATATTGTTACCAGGTGAGATATATAGGGCAATGATGCAGATATTTTTATGTTTATTTAGTTTTAGAATTCCAGCAGTTAGTTCAGTGTTCTGGAATTGAGGAATTGGAATTTGGAGGGGAATTAAGGTAAGAAGGTTGGAGTAGACTAGGGCAGTGCCTCCACCTTTTTTATTTAGTCGGCCATTTCTGAGACAATGAAATCCTGGGGGCAGAATCTCAGAGTCAGAGATAAAGGGCTTGAGCCAGGTTTCAGAGATGGCTAAGATATCTGGTTGGTTATGGCTTAACCAAGCTTGAAATTGGTGTACTTTGTTGTTTAGACTTTGTGCATTAATTATAAAAATCTTTAGGGTGGTGAGATAGGAGATATCCTTTAGTCATATTGGTCTGCCAGGCATGAATTTTGGTAGATTGTAAATTGGAGCAGGTGACAGTATCTTGACTTTAGAGGAGAAGAGTTTAGGGTGGAATAGGTGCAGAGGGTTGGGCTGAATGACAGAAGAGGAGATAGAGTGGAAATGGGAGTAAGAGTGAGGGGGAAGGTGGGTTTGTATGGTAGTTGTCTTTGTAGGTGGTATTGGACAAGCATAGATGGAATATGAGGTAGCATGGTATAAGGGAAGTAGGAACAGAAAGAGGAGGCTGGGGGACTGGAGGGTGTGATAACTTGAGGAAAGCATGTTGGAGCAAAGAGAGAGTGGTATGAGTGGTTAGGAAAATAGAGAAGGCTATGAAGAAGAAAGTGTTTAAAAAGTGATGGAGGTATTCTAGAGATTTAAGGAAAGAGGAGGGGACTATAATTATTGGGTGGAGTACAGACTACAGAGTTTAAGAAGAATGGCTATAGGTGGGAGGAGTAATGAGGGGGAGCTGGTATTTGGCAATTAGGCTGAGAGGGTGGGGTATGATAAGACTAAAGCTAGGAGTACTGGGGGCGGATGGGAAATGGGGCAGAGTAGGGGAGCGGAGTGAACCCATAGGGCGAACAGAGCGGGAAAGAACACTAGAGGTGAGTATGGCAGAAAAAGTATCAGCAAAGAGCAGTTTAAAGGCTGTAGTTGGAAAGTATGAGCTAAATATTTCCAGCCAGAGAAAGAAGGCTGCCTTTACAGAGGGTGGTTTAGCAGGGGAGAGAAGATATTTACAGTCTAAGGATATTAACTCATAACCAACTGTTTGTGAAAAAATAACACTTTTTGGGATTATAAAGAATATCTAGGATTTATATTGGTAGATGCTGCCACCTAATGGTAGAAGGAGAGAGCAAACATCAGGGATAGTTGGACCAGTCTTAGGTTTAAATATATTCTAGGGTAGTGATAACAGGAGGGGGAGAGGTGGTAGGCTGCTAGAACGCACACACGGGAGGGCAGATTAACTCTATAGATAGTACATCAAGTCTGCATTTAATTAGTGTTAAGCAACATGCATTTACACAATCTTGTTGGGGGGGTCTTCTCAGTAGTAGTATTCTAAGTACCAGGCAAGCTGGACAATTCAGGGTGTCTTCAGGTGATGGCCAGAGGTATTCCTTTTGCATTTAAAGCAGAGAGGGAGCACCCAGGATGGATTACTGTAGAGGAGAGGGAGACAACACTGAGTTAGCTAATATTGCAGATGTAGAGGGGAAGGTAAAAGGTAAGGGATGTTTAGAGAAAAAAGGGTGTAACAAAACACAGTAGTAGAGAGAGGCTATGGTTAGATGAGGCTAGAGCAAGTATGTAGAGGAAGATTAGGTTTAGGGGATTAACAATGGAAAGCATCAGACATTATGCTATGAACAATACAAGTTAGGAGCACAGACTTCAAAGAATAAGACAACAGGTTCAGCCGCTAATCTGTCACCACAAATCCTCTGCTCAGTCCATACTACAACTCTTGGGGTCGATGGCAGCCTCGATCACCATTGTTCCTCTGGCCAGATTCCACATGAGACTTCTTCAGTGGCTACTTCTCACTCAGTGGTACCCTCTACAACATCCTTTGTCTTTCAGATAAGTGTAACTCAGAGATGCAAGCAAGATTTGCTCTGATGGACGTCTCAAAATCCCCAACAATGGTCTTGCCCCTTCAACTCACATCAGCCGAAAGCCACAGTGACCAGAGATGCTTACCTGATGGGGTGGGGAGGGCTATGTCAGAGAAACCCGGTCCAAAGCACCTGGTCGGAGACAGAGGCCCATTTGCATATCATTGTCCTGGAACTGAGAGCGGTGCTGTTAGCATTGCAAGCATTCCACTCAATCCTTCCGTCAGGGACTATTGCGATCCAATCAGACAACATTTCAGTGGTCTGGTACATCAACAAGCAAGGGGACACCAGATCTTATCCATTATGTGGAGAGGTCTTGAGAATATGGCAATGGGCAATAGCTTTCAACCACTTTCTAATTGCAACGCACATTCCCGAGATCTCCAACATGATAGCAGACAAATTGAGCAGGTGCATTCTACTACCTCATGAGTGGTCCCTCAATCCTGTGATAGCAGCAAGAATTTTCAACCACTGGGGACACTCTTGCTGCGACCTGTTTGCCTCCCCAATCAGCTACAAGCGCAGCAACTATTTTGCCCTGATCCCCCCTCGAGGACAGTCACCGAGAGACGCTGTAGTCCACGCTTGGCCCTCGGGTCTGCTTTATGCTTATCCCCCTCTTCCCCTCATCTCCCAATTTCTGAAGAAAGCACGGCAGTTGAAAAGCAATGTGATCCTCATTGCTTCATATTAGCCTCGACAAGTTTGGTTCCCCTTCCTCTGGCCTCACCTGCTAGATCGACCATGGATTCTCAATCCATCCCCAACGTTGATCTCCCATCTGCAGGGCCTGACTCACCCCAATCTAACAAGCTTGAAGCTGACAGCTTGGTTTCTCCACTTTCTATGATTGCCAGGCAGGATAACCTCTCTTCCCTGGTGTGCAATATTCTTATCGCATCTCATAAATCATCCACCAGGCTAATCTATCTCAGCAAATGGAAAAGTTTTACATTATGGGCAGCGAACAAACAATTGGACCTCTTGTCAGCCCCAGTTTTGGGTATTAGATTACTTATCACATCTTTTTCAATCTGGGGTGTCAGCTTCTACTATTCGTATTCATTTAGCTGCCATTTCTAATTTCCACATTGGCTTTCAAGATTCTTCATTCATGTCACACAGACTCTATAAGACTTTCTTGAAGGGTGTTTTTCACCTAAAACCTCCCTTTAGAGAACCAGTACAACCTTTGGATTTGGCCTTGGTTCTACAAGCCCCAACAGCTCCCCCCTTTGAACCTGCGTCTTCGTGTGATTTAAAATACATCTCTTGGAAAACTTTGTTTCTGGTTGCAATCACATCGGCCAGACGTCTGTCAGAACTTCAAGCCTTATGCATCAAATGTTCCTACCTTATTTTCCATAAGGATAGAGCATCACCAAGAACTAATTCTTCCTTTTTACTGAAAGTGGTGTCAGAGCGGACTATTGACCTCCCAGTATTTTTTTTCCTAATCATTCTAACAAGGGAGAGTATTGCCTGCACTCCCTAGATGTTCACAGGCAAATACGTTTTTATCTGGACAGAACAAAATCTACCCGTAAATCAGACCAACTATTTCTGGCCTTTTCTGGACCAAGGCTAGGTCATCCTGTTTCTAAAGTTATATTGGCGTCATGGTTGAGAAATTGCATTACCTTCATCTACAACAAGAACAACATCACCTTGCCTCACAAAGTGAAAGCTCATTCTACAAGGTCTATGGCAACTTCAGGAGCTTTCCATGCTAGGACTTCCCTCAATGACATTTTCTCATCTGCGACTTGGGCCAAACCCCATACTTTTATCCTTCATTACAAATTGGATTTGGGCTCCAGAGAAATTGCTTCTTTTGGTTCCATGGTGCTCAGGAATGTCCTTCCATGAGGGCCGCCCAGGGATACAGGTAGCTGGGGACTCTGTCCCATCAGTAAGGAATGAACAAAGATTAACAACATCAGATAAAGAAGTTATGTCTTACCATAACATTCCATCTGTGTTGTTGATCTTCGTTCATTCATTACTTCCCACTCTCCATCCCCCTCCGGAGGTTCCTGGTTGATCTCATATACTCCTTTTTTCCATTATTGTAATTCTTTTATGACCAAAAGTAGCCTGTACTTTTGTCTATCAACTTGCAAACTCAATCTGAGGTAACAGGGAGCAGAGCATGCTGGGTAGGATCTTGGCTCGAGTGTTTTTGGCTGATGCGAGCTTGGTATGAGGCCGTCTCGGTTCCAAGGACGGAGCCGATAATCATTTATTGCACAAGTTATGATCAAGTTTTTCAGCTGTTTATTTGGACATCATTTGTGATTGTCCCTTGAGTAGTTATAATATTTTAATTTCCTTAATAAAAAATATTTTTCCTTAAATCGTGATGCATGCTTTATCTGTAATGTGCAGTATATCCCATATGCCATGGCATCATTTTTTATTCTGTTGATAACTTTCTTCATGTGTTTTACTTACAGCAAACATTAAAGCAGCATGTATATCACATCTTGTCTATCTCCTTCTACACTGTTATGAAAATATGACTTATAATATGAATGAAGTGAGACTGAGTAATTGAACTGTGTAATCAAAAACCTGATAGCTTGCCCTTTTCCATTTTTGTAAAATGTATACATATATGTAAATGTATATGTGCAGGTGTGTGTGTGCGTGCGCGTGTGTGTGTGTGTGTGTGTGTGTGTGTGTGTGTGTATGCGCATGCTCGAGCAACATTCACACTCATGACTATTAACTGTGTCTTTTGCTTCCTAAAGCTTCTAAATGCAGTAGCAGTTTATTTGAACTTTGGTGTAAGGAGCATGTCAATGCTGTCTGTCCTTTACCCTTTTTATCAGATTAATGTGTGTGTATGTGTTTGCATATGTGTGTATATATATATATATATATATATATATATATATATATATATATATATATATATACACACACACACACACACACATATACAGACACACACGTGTATGTGTGTGTATATATATATATATATGTGTGTGTGTGTGTGTGTGTCTATATAGATATATATATAGACACACACACACACCCACGAGCGCGCGTGCACACACACACACACACACACACACACACACACACACACACACACACACACACACACACACACACACACACACTTACTTGGGATTCCTGATGTGTGGAATGCATGGCCTTTGCAGAGTAACACTTACTACCACTCAGTCATCTTTGTCATTTTTATACATTTCTGGTTCAATTCTATGAAGAAGAATGAAAATACGTTCAGTGCAGCCAAATAAGTGAGTGTGAATGTTTCCTTAATTTCCCAATTATTTAAGAAATTCTGCAGTGCAATCAGGCCATCACTGTGAGGTATCACTGTGTATAAAAATTTGATTTCACTGGCAGAGACGAACTGTTCTGAATATTTGGTAGCTACTGAGTCTAAATCACAAAAACAACTGGAAAGCATAGGTAACATCTTTATTATTCACCTAGTATTCCCAGGATGCTGTCAAGAAATATTTTTAATACCTTTATTATATTATCACTTAAGACATATGCAAACATACTTTTATTTCAAAGAAAACAAGCCATGTTAACATATTTCCATTTCTAAACATCATAATATATTTTTTCATGTAACGATCATCAATCCATCATTACATAAATTGCTCAATTCCTACTTTTCCTTAATCACCACTCCTCTTCGAAAACATTACTGTGTATGTATTGTTCCCACAAGCTCCATTTTTTTCTGTGTAATTTGCTCCTGTCCTTTTCTAAAGATCCCATTTCCATTTTCTTTTCAAATGCAGTTGGTTTAGACTTTGATTTCCATTTTCTAGTAATTGTTTTTTTTTTTGCCATCCACTAGAATTCAACTTAACAAGGCCTTACTATGTGTAGGCAAATCAGATCCTGTATCTCACCTCAAAAAATAATTTCCTTATTTACACCCATTTGCTTGTCCAATATTTCTGACAGAGTACTCTGTAGGGAAATTTTAACACTCCCAGAACATATGTACCCAGTTACCTCAGTCTTCCCTATAATGCCTACATCATTTGCCATCTACCTGAGGAAAAATTCTTCTGCTTGGAGTATAGAAATACATATGCGAACACTTCCTAAATCTTTTAGTTCTTGTTGCATATTTGGAAGTCATACATATGCCCTCCCATTGTTTCCTTGTGAATTGCATATCCAGTCTCTCTTCCCAATCTTTTCTAACCTCTTGTGATTGATTCCTATAGTTATTGTGCAGTATTTTATATGTCCTACTAATTATTTTTTTTTTAACAGCAGCTTCTGATCTATATTCAGAACACTACCAGATCAAGTCGTCTACTTAGGATTCCCCTATTCCTAAAGGCAGTCTCTAACTTGCAGCCCACATGTCTTCTTGGCCTCTTCCTATTTTATTACCTTTACCTCTCTAGTTATTTGTTCCCAATTCCTTGGTTCCTTTCCCAGTTTTCTCCAGTAAATCCCAGCCCCCTTGTGCCTATTCTCTGCACCCCTAATTGCAGTTATCCCTATCAGCAAATTCTCATTTCTCCATTCTCATGTTGGCATATTTCTTATAATGCTTTCTGTTACTTTATGATTATAATATTCTGTATGGCTATTGTTATTCTTCATAAGTATTTGCATCCAGAATCACACTCTCTCCTTATTTCTTGGATTTCCCTCTGCTTCATCATCATCCTTTCCACTTTTAATTATATCTTTTTTTCTGTTATGTATGTGAGCCTTAACTCTGTAGCTCTAAAATATCCCTTCAAATCAAGGTTTATCCTCAGACCTATAATGGTTCCAGGGGGGGGGGGCAGAGGGAGGTGTTCAGTGAGATTCTAAATGGCCAAGATTTTTGGAAGGAGGACCAACTTAATGACAATGTAACAAAAGATGGTCCAAATTTTTCATGGGAAGGCTACAGTATTTTTAATTACAGTGACCTGGAGTTGAATAGGGCATATTTTACCCTGTTTTCCAAGGAGTTCACTTTTATTCCCAAATGTAAATCTGACATTAGTAAGGTGATCATTGACCTGAAGTTGTTTTTGAGGGAAATTAACTTAAAGGTCATTTATGGTCAGAAAGACGAATGAGAAAGCAGTGATGCATTAAAAAGGAAGAGTACTTTTAATCCGCCCTTGTACTCCCAAATTAAGAATTTTGAATTACTTGTTGAGAATGAACTTAGGAAGGGGATTTTAACTAATAAGTTTTCCCCTAATCTTACAAAAGAAGAAAATGAATTATTGAGACAAATTAGGGGTAACAGGTATTTGAGGGTTATGAAACCCAACAAGGGTGGTGGTACTGTGCTCATGATTTCAATTATTTATGAAGCTAAAATGATGGAAATCTTGACCCACCCCAATAAATATATTAGAGTATCTAGAAACGTAATTCATTTAGCACAAAGACATATACATTAGCACTGGATGATTTATTGTTGGAAGGTTTAATAGACCTAAGTACACACACCTCTTTATACAATGACAAACCACGGGTTCATCAGTATTTGGTATACTGAAGTTGCACAAAAGTGTTTTGGATCCACCTTTAAGGCCCATACTTTCTGTTGAGGGCTTGGTTACAGCACCTTTAGCCAAATATTTGGATGTGAAATTGAAGGCAATTCCAGGGGATGACAATGTATTAAAAACTCCTGGGATTTTTTGAGATGTGTAAAAAATGACCTGTATTATGACCATGTGTTATTTATAACAATCGATATAGCAGATCTGTTTGGTTGTATACATGGTTTGAAGACGCTATTAATGATTTTGCAGGTTTGAGTTTTAATGAATTTCGTGTGTGTTTAGATTTGATGGACATCTTATTAAAGAACAACTTTGCGTTCTTTGAAGGAGAATTCTTCCAACAAACCAGTGGTGTCACTATGGGAGCTAGATGTGCTGCCATATATGTGAACATTGTGTTAATGGTTTGGGAATGTAAATTTATTTTTAATTCATCATTTAGAGAATCATGGGTACTTTACAAGTGCTTTCTTGATGACATAGTTATTTTTTGGGAGGGCACTGAATCTAGATTCTATGAGTTTATGGATTATATTACGGGAACTAGTAGTTTTCTAAAAGTTATGTATAAGGTAGATCATTCAAGATTGGAATATTTGGATGTGGCTACTGAGAAGAGTAATGGCAGCTGTAAATCTGAGGTGTTTAGGAAGGAGACATATTCTAACTCTTTCCTCTACTTCCACAGTGCCCACCCTTTTACACAAAAAAAGAGTATTATAACAGGTTAATTTGTCAGGATCAGCAGGATGACCTCAAATGATGATGATTTTGAAGTACAATGTCAGTTTTTAACTAGCATGTTTAAAGACGGGGGCTACCCAATCTTATTGATAAAAGACATACAATGAGGTGAAGGGTGGCCGTGTAAATAAGTTATGTGTATGTGTTATTTGTGCTAACAATAAATCCTCCTGTATTCTGGACCTGTCTGGCTTGGTGCTTTTTGGTTAAGATGTGTTTAGATACATAACCAAATCTTTTCAGATCAGTTAAAGTCAGAGATTTAAGTTTTGATGTAGATTCAGAAGTTTTATTTGGGCCTGCTGCTACACAGAGAGGTAAATTAATGCATTGAGTTTCCATGATTTTTCAGGTCCCCAGATTCTTACTTTCCAAACTTTCTTCCACTTTCAAAGGGCAAAACAAGCAAAGAGTACAGCCTAATATCAGACACGGTCCCAAGATGAAATGGCAGGAGGGAACTAACCCCAAACCCAAAAAGACAAGTAGATTTCCCAGAAAAAAGGTCAAACACCAGCTTCTGAATAACTTTGCTGGAGACCTGATCATCTTCCCTCCTCCATCATTGCCCTTTCCACACTTGTAATATCTGACCCTCACTGCCCCTGTTTGGTTGTCAAATAATTTCAAACAAATGGGTTTTGAAGTTGATCCAGGAGGGTTATAGATGGTAATGGATAGAAACGCCCCCTGCTTTCAGAGGTATCCCTCCTCACCCTCCCAATCAAATAGAATTGTTTCCCTAAGTGTTCCATCATATGTTATAGCCAGGGGTCATAGAACCAGTCCAAGCCAAAAACATAGGAAGGGACTTTTATTCCTGAAAGTTTCTAGTTCTAAAAAATGAGCACTCATGGAGACCAGTTTTGATCTCTCCTTTATCAGTCTGTTTGTAAAAGTTCCAAAATGTAATATGTTTACCCTTCAATCTGTGTTAGCACTTCTTCCAGACCATTGTGTTATGGTAATGTTAGATCACAAAGGTGCTTACCATCACATTCCTGTTGCACACACCTTCGAGATATACCTAAGAGTTTGTATTTCTGTGTCATATTATCAATTGTCTGCATTACCCTTTGGGCTGTCTGCTGCACAGAGAGTGGTTACAAAGTATCTAGTCCTAGTGATGGCCAGTTGCATTTTTCCTTATTTATATGCAGGAGTCCTTAACAAAAGTTACTTCTTTCCTCGCTCACCTGGGATTTCAGATAAACTTGCAAAAATCCCCCTTGACTCTGTCAAATAGGATTGTGTATCTATGGTGCTTTATAGACACTCACATGAAAAAAGCCTTTCTACCTCAAGACAAGGTGGATTCATATCAGTAAGTGTTCCTGAACTTCTCTCTTTTATCTCTAGCTTCAGCCAGGTAATTCCTCAGGATTACAGGCCTAATGACTTATATAATCCCCATGATACCACTGACCAGACTGCACATGAGAAAGATTCAGTAGTACCTCAAAAACTTGTGGTCCCAGCATATTCACCCCATAGAGTTTCAAATTCCAGTGCTGGGCTTTGTAAAATTAGAAATACAGTGGTGGCAGGATCAGATCCCTGTCAGTCCAGGACTTCCCTTTTCTCTTCCTACTCCAGCACAATCTGTCCTGACAGGCTCCTCAGATTTCACTTGCGATCTATTTCTATGGGTATAAAAGTGCAGAGCCTGTGGAACAATTTTGGCAAATCAAAGCATGTAAACATTACAGAAGTTCTGGCAGTAATTCATGCCATAAAGACTATATTATCAGCTTTGGGAAGCAGGCCCTAGTAAGATGATTAGAGGCAACACCACAGTGATGTTCTAGCTAAACAAATGGTGGGAGGGGGTACCACCTGGGAATGATAGCCTGGGAGTTAGTTCTCCAGCAATCCCTAACTCTGCAGGCTTCTTACATACTGTCAGAGAAAAATGCAGTAGAAGACAGACTCAGCTGGTCCTGGACAGACCTTCATGAGTGGATGCTGAATTCAGAGGTATTCCAGGAATTGATCCAAATGTGGGTCTGTCTGCCTCCTTTCAAAGCAAACTAGATAAATTATGTTCTAGAAATCCTTGCAACCAAGCCTGTAGAACAGATGCTCTTTCATTCCCCTAGTCAAGAATATTCCAATATGCTTTTCTGTCCTTTCCAATGATTTCAAGGTACTTAAGATTCAGAAAGATTTACCAAAAATCATTGTGGTGACTCCCTTTATGCCAAGCTAGAAAGGGCTCTCCAGCACTCCCTAATTCCTCAGGTTTCTTACATACTGATAAAGCAAAACATAATAGTAGACAAACCCAGGCAATTCTGGACAGACCCTCACAGTGGATGCTGGATTCAGTGCTCTTCTATGAATTGATCCAAATGTGGGAAAACCTCAAGTAGATCGGTTTACCTCCTTTCAAAGCAGACAACTACACAAATTCTGTTTTATAAATCCTTGCAACCAAGCTTGTAGAACAGATGCTGTTTCATTCCCCTAGTCAAGGATGTTCCTGTATGCTTTTCTTCCATTTCCAATTATTTCCAAGGTACTTCTAAATATTAAGAAAGATTTACCAAAAATCATTGTGGTCACTCCCTTTTGGCCAAGGCAAAAGTGGTTCTCCTTTTTTATGGAATTAACCAAGGACAATAACCAAAACCTTCCTCACAGACTAGATCTACTTACACAAGATGGCGGGGGGGTGCTACATCCCAACATTAGTCAGCTTCAGCTGACTACATGGATAGTTCAGTTTTGATACCATTATGCACATTTTTCATGGGGATGTGCAGCAGGTACTGAAGGGGGCAAGAAAGCTTGGTACCAGAAATTCATATATCGATAAGTGGAAAATATTTTCTAGTGTCTAGCCAATAACCAGGGTCCCATCAGGGGTTTTGCACCACTGATGCTCAAATATTTCTGCAAATTATATCTTCTAGCCTTTGTTATTCCTTCTAGCCTTTGTTATTCCTGTATCAAGGTACTTCTTATGGCCATTTTAGCTTGTTTACCCATGAATCCTCTTCTTTCTTTTTTGTTCATTGTTAACCAGTTTCTGAAAGGGGTGTTGCACATGAGGCTCCCTTGCAAACAAATTTCTGCACTGTGTACTCTATGAGGCAACCAGTCTTCCATTTTGCTTCCTAAATAGGCTGAACCATGACTTATCAGGACAAGATGAGACACTTTTCAATAACAGTCTCAAAACAGGCTATGTACCAATGTAATGGAGGGTGGCAACTGTAATCCCCTTTCACAAGGGTGGACCATCAACCAACCCCAAAATCTATAGACCCATTAGTCTGACTATTCTAATATGTAAAGCCATGGAACAAATTATCATGGCAAATAATCAACAAAGGCATTGGCAACCTACAGACTCTGGACCCATCTCACTTTGATTTTGTCATGCCTACTTAACCTGGTATACATCTTTGAGAAGGTAACCAAGACAATGGATGAAGGGGAAATGATGCATACCACCTACCTAGACCTGGCTAAGGCATTCAACACAATACACCACTCTGGTATTGTGGGCAAACAGACCAAACTAGGCATAAATTCCTGCCTAACTTGCTGGATTGACAGCTGGCTCAGAGATAGGACCCAGGATGTCAGGATTGGTAAGACCACATACACCAAAAGGCAGGCCACCAATGGAGTACCACAAGACTCCATGCTGGGCCCACTTCTGTTTGGCATTTCATTTCAGAGGTCAAGGCTAATTTTATGGGGCTGTGGCTCACCAAGTTCACAGATAACTGAAATTTGGGAGCTATCATAAATTCCTCCATGGCACTAACATCCTGCAAGATGGTGCCAAAGCCACGGATTAAAGCTCTATGCAGAGAAGTGCATTATAGTGGCTTTTCTGAAAGTGTCTACCCAGGCAAATTACTGAATTGGTCAGACACCCCAAGAAGTGACTGGTAGTTAGAGCTCTAGGAGGGCAGTAATATGGCATTTGACCAACACGTAGCCAAGGTAGTAAAAAAATAATTCTATGTCACCCAACTTATAAGTAAGGGTATGACATCCAGGTCCAGGGAAGTTATAGTACCACTCCACTTGTCCCTTATCAGATGCATCACTAGAAGATCAGAAGACTGTGGGTTCTATTCCCACACAAGGTACTTGTGCAGTATAAGTTGGGTGCTTCACTCCTGTGTATGCCATTCTTCAGATGAGACATCAAACTGAGGTCCCATCTGTCTGAGTTGGTGATAGCTCAAGTAGATGTAAAAAGATCCTATGGCACGTATTGAAAAAAAAGGAGTTCTGTGGTGCCTGGTCAGATTTCCCACTAGGCAGAATGAATACCACCTTGGATCTTCCCTGAAAGGAAGTTACTGGCATAGAGGGACATATCTGGTTAACAAAGAGTAAGTAAGTAAATATGGTACTTTGTTTGACCTGTATTGGCAGCTAATTCTATAGACTGGGAATACACTGTGTTAGAAACCTGTCCCTCCAGAGAGTCTTGTTTATGTTTTGGTGTATATTTAGGTCTCTAGTGTGGTGTTTCTAGTGGCACTGCTTTTGCAAAGAAATTGGAAAGCTAGATACAGGTCACCTCAGATAAGTTGATAGGGTATTGAGGAGAGTCTTGTTAATCTTTTGGGAAGGTTGCAGGATTTAAGACATTTAATGTTTTTCGATAGACGTTTTTGGAGCCTTTTCAGAGCAATATGCTTGGACTTGTACATATTAAAAGTGGCATTGTAATCGATGATTGGTCCATTAAGGGAAGAATACATTGACTTCTTTGACTCTTGAAGATTCCCATTGTAATTAACTGGGCCAGATAAAAGGATTTCCTGACCATGGTTAAAACATGATGATCAAATGAAAGAGAGAGATTTGTCCACATACATGCCTGAGCCTCTTATGACTATATCTGTCTGAAGAAGAGTACAGTTTATAGCATATGAGGTGAGAACATCCTTTTTGACATATACTGTTATGCTATACTTTGCACTTAACTTTACACTGTTTTCAGTGCACCACGTATGTCCTATTCCGGCTCTAACTGAAGCTGTTTAACATCAATGGATGAGCGGATAACAGTACCCAGCTTGCAGTTATCAGCAAACTTGGCAGCCACACTTCTTGCATATTGGCTTGTATGTCTGCAAAATAAATACCAAAAAGGTGAGGGCCTAGGAAGGATCACAGTGACACTCCAATCATTGCAATTTTACACTCAGAGAGTATACCAGTATCTTTCAAAAACTGGGATCTGTTGGATAGCCAATTCGCAAGCCAACAAGCAACATAAGGGTTTTCATTAAGTTTATCTACTTTTTCAGTAATTCCAGCATGGGAAATAATATCAAAAGCTTTGGTCAGGTCAAGATAAGCAGTGGGCACAGTGACCACAGTCTACAGAGTCTGTTTTTTCAAAGAAGTTTATTATGTTCAGGAGGCAGGACCTCCCATCACAAAGCCAAACTAAATGAAGTCAAGTTCGTTGTTGTCTGTGTGTCTGTATAAATGAGTTCTGCTATGATATGTTCAATGGCTTTCCATATAACATAGGCAAGGCTGATGAGCTTGGGTCTGTATAGAAGTCAGCCTTGTGTATTGGAGTATCAGTGACTGTTATTCAGTCACCAGGCTGAGGTTGAACAATTTAAGCAGAGAGACTTGGACAATGCATTCATGGCACTGATGAGAATATAACCTGGTATGTTGTCTGCACCATGAAAGTATTATTTTTGGCCTTTGATAGGGGTTCTAAAGTTTGTTCTAAGCTGATTTCTGGGTAAACTGAATTTTTAGGGATAATGGAGACAACAGCATTGGTAGGTGGGGTAAAGTTAGCACTAAATGTGTCTGCTAATATATTGTCTATATCCTTGGGATCAGTGTGTCTGATATTACTGTGGATTAACTTGATGCATTATTGCACATTGTTCCTTAATTTTCTGACATAACCGAAGAAAAGTTGTAGTTTCCTTTGGTATCTGTGGTAACATTAAGTTTTATTCTGCTTTATATTTTAATAATGCTTGTTAAGTTCCTTGCTGGCATGTTTCAGTATGGTCTTGAAGTAGGAGAATCTGAATTTCTTGTAACTTTTAATCATTTTCTTTCTTTTTTATACCATTTATTTATATGGGTGCTCTACCAGAGATGTTTATTGATAGATTTGAGACTATATTTAGGGTAGATAGGTATTGACCTTTCTATACAACTGTTTAAGTTTTGTTTAAAGTTGGACATTAATGTAGCAGCCCTCTTAGTTGGGTCTACTTGGCAAGGGATTATTGGGAATTTTGCAGACGTCTTTTGTAAGCTAAAATAGGTTTGCCCTGTAGAAGTCCCTAAAGATGGTCTCATTTGTTGATTGCATAGTATAACTTGGCCTGACAGAAAAGATAACCAGTTTGTGGTCAGAGTTAACACATGATGAAGAGATACATGGTGGGTTACAGGCAGAGGCTAGGTTGGTGAGGACCAGGCAAAGATGTAGGAGACAATGGTGGGTTGTTCTATAATTTGCTTCAGCTTATTGGTATTAACAAAGTCTAGGAAATGCTGAGCATATCTACTTTTAGAAGTATAAGTGTGCTAATCAATTCTTTCAGACTCCGTGTTTCCAACCACCCCATGAATAAAGGAGAACCTGTTTCAGTGATAAAAACTGGACTTATCTCATACAGAAACAGAAACATCAGCTAGGACTTCCCAGAATACCCTTATTATATGTTTTAGTTTCCAAATCTGTCTAGCTACTACCCCAGCCATCTGTCTCAACTCTCATCTAAATGGTGAGCATTTGACGGCTGCGTCTGCCTTAATCTGGGTGTCCAGAGCCTATCACATCAGATCTGATACCGTAACTACAAATTCAGTCATTGATCGACCATGATGCTGTAGTACCAAGCACAATTGTGATCATCCTTTTGTTTGAACATAATGTTTGTTATGAATGGATCTTGGCTAGCACAGCAGTAAAACAGAAAAAAAACAATCACCAATTAGGAACAGATCTGGCAGGCTTTCCTGACAGTTACAACTCTCCAGGTATTGCTATCATTCCCCATGTAAGCACTGAAGTTTTCGAGTAGAGCTAGAGAATTAGTAGATGGTATCCTACTAAGTACCACACCCACTGTCTCGACGAACACAGAATAGTCAGCTAACCTTTAGGCTTGTGCACAGTCAATGGACAAGCATTCTTTCTGCCACACAAGGTTGCATAGAGGTGACATGTTCATTTACTGGCACAAACTAGTCGAATCGCACCCAGCCAAGGTCTTCTGAATATCTTTTTACCTGAATGGGACCTTTCCTGAGGTTCATCTCCAGAGTAAGAAACAAACCATGCCCGACTCAAGAAGCTTGACTCCAGAGCTTATACTGTGTGAAACAGTACAGCAAACTAAATCTAGCTAGTGCCTTCTTGATAGTAAGTAATTGCAGAAGGATGAGTTGGAGAATTTGACCCCACTCAGCCAACATAAAGATGCACATATAAAAGCAGAGTTCAGCTTTTTTTTTTTTTTACTTCAAGTGGAGTTAGAATTTCTGTTGTTTGCATGGATGGTGTGGAACTATTTATTTAATTACCTTGGAGTGTTCAGAGAAATTAGAATTCTTGCACTGCTAGCGCTTCACTGTTGTGCTCTGGTAGCATAGTAGCAGTACAGCACTAACAAGCAATTGAGTAACATGCAAGAGTCACATTGAGCAGAAGTTCGTTAGTGACTCGTTTGCATCTCTGTTATTCTAATACTCAATGTGTTTGGGAGAACTGTATTAAATGTTGTCACTACTGACCAACGCAATGCTGTGGCATAGACAAGCACACACACACACACACACACACACACACACACACACACACACACACACACACACACACACACACACAGTTAAAGGTCCAAAATGGAATCTTAGATGTTCTATATGTGCTGCTTTAGTGGACCGTGCAAACCATATCAAGTGAATGCATAACTGTGGCATATTTTAATTAAAAATAAACTAAAAATGTGTACGTGGCCAATGATGTTTTTGTGGTGAGCAGAGTTTCTTTCTGCCTGGCATAATCATTGGCAAAGTGATGATGAAAATGTAGGTGATGCATTTGCCTTTTTTTTTTTTTACTTTAAAGCAATTTTCCTGTATCAAATTCCCATTTTTTTGTGTTTGCAATGGGGAAGGTACAGAAGGTGTCTTTGTATTCTATAGAGCACATATTTTCTTAGCATCTGTCTGTGGGGAAACCATACTGGAGGATAAAATCCAGAGAGGCTGTATCAGAGTGTAAACTCTGATACTTTCTGACTTCCACTTGGGAAGAAATCCTCACACTGCCAGGCCGCTGACTTATGGCTAGTTTATGCATTTATAATTTCGATATGTAAGCATGAAATTAAATTGGCTAGAAAATGGCATTTTGTGCCATTGAACCCCCCAGAGAATTACACTGCATGCTTCTCTTTGTTGCTCATAGTTGAGCTTTCTTGTAGAAGGTGCTCCCTGCGTCCAGAATAATGTGTTCAGAATGCAGCACCTATTGACATTACTCAAAGCTGTGCACACCTGAAGACCTGGAAATTAAATACTTTTTAAATGTAATTTTTAACAAACTGATTCTAGACACATACTTGAAACTTGGAAGGTAGCAAGCAGAGCCAGCAATACAATGGAGAGGTGAGTGAATCCATGAGGTAACGTAGACTTTCCTACTTGATCTTTAACCCAGTGCCACAATTATGTTCCTACAAAAGCATGCACACATGCACACACACACACACACACACACACACACACACACACACACACACACACACACACACACACACACACACAAACTCACAAACAACCTTCATTTAACTGCTGTGAAAATAACAGACCATCTGCTGTCATAGGCATCCATGGGTGTTCACCATCAAGCAACCATATTCACTCTTCACTGCTTTGCTTTGAAAAAGTGCTAGAAGTTATCTTTGAATCCCTCCACCTCCCTGTTTCAATCTGAGTATGTCTCTGGGGTTCAGTACATTATTAATTTATACTAGTCACTCCCTTGGACTACCACATTTGCATATGGCTTTATCCAGCATGATCAATATAACACTACTTGTTGCAGCCTTCTTACCAGTGTAGTACTACACTGGTCTTTGAATTGTCACCTCATAATGCAGTGAACGATCCTGCTACAAACAAGACTGAGCATTGTGTTATGCTTTTCTGAACAATCCCTCTCATCTTTGTTGTAGTTTTGTTGATCACATCATGCGTATTCTGACTCTGTGCTGTTTATATGGAATCCATTAATGTGTTTGCCTTGTTTCCTTCTTTTGTTTTCACACTGTCCCTTATAAAGCACTATATTTTTATCATTCTCAGTATGTATTCCAGCACGATCATGTTCAAGTCATAGTTTTAAAGACAGTAAATCTCAGTAATGATCACCATAGAGACCTCTAAGGTCCTGTTTATAAGACCTGTAGTTTTTACACCGATAGCCTTCAAAGATTTAATGTGTGTGTTTGTGTGTGTGTGTGTGTGTGCGTGTGCGTGCGTGCGTGTGTGTGTGTGTGTGTGTGTGTCTGTGAACTTTACCATCAGCATGCATTTTCTCTGTGCTTGATGGATTACTCTTCTGCAACCCACTTTCCTCCTTCCAGTAATTTGCTCCATAAGATTCCTTTTCCTACTGTGTTATTTTCACCTGTTGCTGCTGTATATGTATGCTATAGATGTATCTGCGTTCTTCTCCAGCTTTCTTAGCTACTTAAAATGTCTTTTTTTCAAATCAAAGTAACATGGAAATGCTCACTCCCATAATAGTGTTTTGCTGCTTATTGTTTGCAGCATCAGCTGATGACTCTCCATTGTAGCGTACAGTTTGTGCCTGTGCTATTCATAGTTTGACATGGTAGAAGTTACTTTGTCAGCAGCCACTTGGCCAGTAATGTTATAACGACTGAAATGTATTTTTATCAGTGTATGATGCTGTAGGGGAAGTTTCCCTTTCCTTAAGGTGCAGCAACCTTGATGTGATTGTCTTATGTAAGTATTGCACCAAGGTGATGATGCAACTCTATAAATGTGGCCCTACTACAGACCCCAGTAGTTATAGACCCATAGCCTGATCTGCAAAGTTGTGGAAAGTATTATAACTGACCTCATAAATTATGATATCAAAAATCTTATTAGGCTTGACCTTCAACAGTTTGTTTTTGCCAAATGGAGATCCTGCATATTAAATTTAGATTACATCTTTAAGCAGATCATTCAGACTGTAGACAGCCTATTCACACAACATATCTTGATCTGGCTATGGCAGTCAATTCTATAACCCATGTGGACATAGTAAGAAAGATAAATGATCTAAAAGTCGATCTGTACATGTTACAATAAATAGCAAATTAGCTAAAAAATAGAACCCATATAGTTTGTCTGGCAGGTTCTTCACCTGAGAGCATGAGTGGAGCCCCTCAGGGCTCGGTGTTGGGACCCTCCTTTTCAGAATGCACTTCTATGATCTCCAGACTAGGAAACAGGACCTCTGAATATCTAAATCTGCAGTTGACTGCAAACTGAGTGTTATTGTCAAGATCCCCCTGTCACTTGTGCCCTGAGTACTGTTGTCAGGATCCCCCTGCCACCTGTATTGTTCACAAAGAACTTACCATAGTAAATACCTGGTGTACTGAAACAGGCTCAAATTAAACAGGAACACTGGCATCACTGCATTTGGCAAACAACCCCTACCCTCGATATATAGTATAGAAAATACTTCATAATAAAATAAAAATGTAGTCAAAGTTCTTGAAAACTGGCTTGAAAATTCTTGCCCTTCTGACTATCATGTAGTAACTGTAGTCAGAAAGTCCTACTTAGTGCAACTAATAGCAAAGGGTATATCATCCAGACAAATATATATCACCATTCCCTTATATATATATATATATATATATATATATATATATATATATATATAGCATTGATTAGACCAGGTATTGAGTGCACTGCCCCCTTTGGGCTGTACCATAATAGACATAGTCCACAACTGGAGAAGCCCTAACATTTCCTAACCAAGAAGAGTATTTGCTTAAAGACCCTGACTTAACAAGAGAGGTTAGAAGCTCTATTGTTTTACTCAGTGCATTATAGATTCTTGAGTGTTGATATGTGCTTCATCTATAGCACTATTAGAGACCCTATTATACTTAAGCCCCTGTATTTCCACAAGTCTGGTAGCTCCACAGACACTAGAACTAGTATCCTAAATCTTTATCTTCATGTAAGTAGAACGGGATGAAACGATAGATTCATTACACAATGCCTTCTCCATCTCTACAATAAACCTCTGCTGCAGTGTAACACTTTATCATTATCTCAAACATCTTTATTAATACAGTGACAGTAGTTATGGTCAAACAAGTAGACTGGTTTTGGTTTTGATCAAACACTAATGGAGATTTCAAGACTGAAACTGATCTAGTTGTTTGACTTTAACTACTGTCACTATTAATAAATATTTTGTAAGAAATCGTAGTTGCTGTTACTTCTTTCATTTTTGTACTGGAATGTAAGGATGTACCCAAACATTTACGCTGTTATTGACTGACCTATCCCTCTTTGATAAAGGGGTACAGCCTGAGGACTGGTAAAGGCATTAATGGTCATGATAGTAACTTGTCTTGTAACTCCTATGTATCCTATAAGCATGTGTCATACCTGTCAACTGTACAGATTTTTGCCTCATATTTTGGGTATGTTTCTCATAAAATTGTGGTTTTCTGGCAAATCATTGTCAAATCATTGAGGGTTGTAGTCAAAAAATAATGACAGACATTTGAGTTTCAGAAATCATACCTTCAGAAAATTCATGATAATAAAAAACTGTTGTTCTATCAACTTTCTAAGTTTGTAAGAGCAATATATAAAAAGTGTCCTTATTTTGGGGCCTCCCCCATTATTGATGACTTTGTCCAGATTTCTTGCTCTAAGAGGTTGAGAAGTATAGTGTGCCTAGCCTTTGCCTCCCAATCTTCCCCTCTTTCCTTTACTTTCTCAGAGAGGTCCACCAGTAGAATGTTCATCTGATAACTATCAGTTGTCACATTAAACAAATACCTCTTCTGCTTCCTCTTATGTTGCTCTATAGGTGAGTTTCTTGGCCTTCATATTTTGAAAACACAATGAGTGTGTCATTATTGGAGACTCGTCATAATTCTCTGTGTATATTGATATGTATATTTTTGTTTTGCACTGTGAGTTAGTCACTGGTGAGTAGGAACATGACTTGGACTTAATGAAAACTGAATTTGTGTCATAAAAAAAGAATCCTCATCATAGTACAGCCTGCTGTTGTTGTAAGGTCATTGTACAGTACTGGCTGTCTGTGTGATGCTTTTAATAAGGTACCATTATGACACTATAGTAGCTTTTGCTTCATATTTTGAGTACCCTATTTAAGTGGAACTCCTACTGAAGACTTCATGGCATAGTGTTGCTGCTGCTTAGTGACTACATCTCTTCTCTTGCAGTGTAAATGAATGGTTATCCTTGGGTTTCATTTCTTCTCCTTTTGATTACATAGCATACTGCCTGTTGTCAAGGTATATCTGGACCTGGCCAAGACCTTTAACACTATTCCCCCTCCAGGCATTATTGAGAGACTTGTAAATCTGAATATAAATGTTTATGTTGTGAGCTGGATAACTAACTGGTTGTTTGATAGAACCCATGTGGTCAGAGTCGCAAGTACCATGTCTGAAAGCAAAAAAGTTACCAGTGGTGTACCACAGCTCAGTGCTGGACCTTCTCCTGTTTGGCATCTGCTTCTCAGACCTTTAGACCAACATTTCTTTCTTTCTCAAAAAAATTTTATTAAGATTTAACAATTAGATAACAATGTATAACAATTAAAATATATATAGAAATTAGTTATTTAAACAAGTAAACATATGAAAAAAACACAACAAAACCAACTATATACAGAAGTGTCTACCAGATATCTAAAACTCTAAATATTCATGAAATTAGGTTTGTTACTAACGTATTAGTGACAGTTTATTTAGTGGACAAATGTGTCTGACATATGGTTATCAAAGTTTGTAGACAACTGTAAATTGGGTGCTGTTATTCAATTTTCCTTTGACTCACAATTGCTACAACATGGGTTAGGCCATGTTAACAACTGGTTCAAGGGCAATGGCCTCAAATTAAATGTGAAGAATGTAGCAAAGTTCATTTTTGTAAACAATAACTTTCACCTACATTATAGGACACACTCCCTTTCAGTCAGACACTGCTGTAAGGGATGTAGGCACTCTTGTTGGTAATTTCCATAGGAATCTCCACCAGATCCAAAGAAGTTTTAATTTCCCTTTACATGAGTCTCATCAGACCTATTATTGAATATATATGTTTTCATTTGCATTTACACTTCATTGTTCCACTAGAACAATGACCTCTTTTCAGGGCAGACCACCAATGGCATTCATACTGATGAGAGGAAACCTGGCTAGGGCACTGGGAAACTTTCACTTATTTTTTCAATAAGTGCTGTGGGATCATTTGCATTTACCTGAGCTACCATCAACTCAAGCAGATGGGGTTCTGGTTTAATGTCTCATCAAAAGGCTGATACACACAGGAATGCAACACATCCTGTTATGCTGCACTGCAGTGTCAGTACTGGAAAACTGATCCAAATACCTGCTGTGGGAACAGAACGCACAACTTTCCACATCAGAGGTGAGTGTGATACCTGTTGATCTATTGAGGCTGCAATGCAGTGTAGCACACCTTTTGGCATGTCCTTGTCTGACCTCTAAAAGGATTAGTGGCCTCAAAAATATTAGTTATCAGGACAGAGTGGTAGCCCTCTCTGTTTACTCAGTCTCTTATAGACTCTTTCATGGATATCTGTTTCTAGCCCTTCAAGCTGTGAAAGATCCAACCATATTTGACTTCCCGTTCCTTCAAAGAACAAGTTGTACCTCAAATACCCAATTAAAGGAACTAAACCATCAGCAGATAAATAAGATATTTTGGCATGATAGATTCATATCCCATGTATCCCTTACCTCTAGAACAAGTTTACATGTCAAACAGAGCAGCAACAGGCCACCTTCAATGTTAGCCTAGATAACTGAATGGGTAGGCTTAAATTCTTTCTTATTCCATCCTGTCGTTTCCTGCCGGAGGTAACTTTTGAATGATATATATGTGTGTTTTTTTATTTTTATTTGTTTGTTTTGCATGCATAGATGCCTTGCTGCTGCTGGGAGGGGCCTAGTGAAGAGGAAGTGAGATAAATGGTAGTCACTGAGCCTTTAAACCACTAATGAATCACAGATGTACCACTCAGGGTAGATGAAGGACCCTTGAACTGGTAGCACCATACAACTTTCCTGTCCACCATAGTATTGTGGCATGTATTTGGTTTCCTATACCATGGAGTTTTTTTTGTCTTTGATACCCATGCAGCAGCTGTATGACAGACCAGAAAGCTCATTGTTATTCCTCTATAGTAGGCCCAAGTAAAAGTGAAAAATCAGTGTTACTCCCTTACACCGATTTGCATTATACCATATTTTTGGTAAATTTTTATGAACTATATTATCACTTTCCCAATGTTGTGGTTCAGTGGAAATAAGATTAAGGGACTTAAGCAGATCTGCATCATAAAGTATTTATTCTGAGTCTCACCTTGTGCTTTATTAATTCTCTTAATATAAAAATATCATCCTCCCTCCTACTCCTCACTCTTTCTAGTACTTGCCTTATGTTCTTCTGACTTCCAGAGATTTAGTGTACACTGTGTGATGCCCCACCACTAGACCAGTAACCAAGGAGCCTTAATCCTCACCCCTAGCACCAGTGGGGGATGTACATTGGGAGGATGACAGGTACACACACAGTATTTCCAGATGCAGCTCTCTGCATCAAGTGCAATTTCCCTTAAGAGTACAGAGACCACAGTCAGTCTGAGGCTGGTTTCTCCCTCTTTCTCCAGATCCCCAATAAGAGTCTCCATTGGCACAGCTATAGAGTTGAGATCTCAGCTGAGTAACCAAACCAAGACCTCCAGCACCCTCTCTCTCCAACCAGTTCTTCGTGTCCCTGCCCAAGTAGCTGACACACACACACACACACACACACACACACACACACACGCACACACTCTTTGAGGTTCGATTTATACACATACACACACACCTGGGAAAAGCTGGCACGGGTTTACTAGCTATGCCCCCTTCTTCCCAGACTATAAGGTAGTAACGTAGTTTCTCCTGCCACCAGTCACTCCTTATCAGCTACTTTAAGGTCGTTAACAAAACGTGTCCAATCTTACTGTGTAATGTTACTATTAATACAAATGGTAGTTTGACCAAGAGCAAGGCTATTAGGAGTGGCCTACACAGTGTCACCAAATAAATATGCAAGTACTCTCAGAACTTAAATATGTCTCACAAATATCAGCCACAATGAACGGTTTAAATATATTTAATAATAAATAATAAAAGAACAAGAAAATACTCAGTATATAATCACAGTAACATCAAAATCACAGGAAATATTTAAAACAACCGTGCAGGACAGTCTCAAATAAATAAAGAAAACATCTAAACTATACGTCACTATATTCCTGACTGAATCTAAGAGAATTACTATACCCTAGTTAACTTACTTACAGAGCAAGAAGGCAGATGTGGTGAATGGATCTTGATGTTGTCAGATCAAAGACAAAATACAGAATGCAGTTTCTCACAGAGAGTTCTTAAATTAATATCTCAAATATTACTGCTGGGATAGCTTGCAGAATGACATAATTTCTTGTCAGCTGACTCTATCCCAGGTAAAAAACAACCATTGATGCAGCTAGCAGTATTTATCATCCACCTGTGAAAATACATAAATCTCATATCTTTTGGCAAATGGTGAAAGTCATAAAATAATTAACATTCCTCCACATTTAACGACAATACAGAAAACTTCTATAGTACAGACATTATGTCTACTGCTGCACTGAAACTGAAAGATAGCATTTTTTTATTGCTTGGCCATAAAGTAATTTAATTTCAGCTATCTTTTTCTGAAGTTTATCTCCTGTGTACCAGTTGTCACTGTTAAAATATATACATTTCTGTTCTTTTCCAGTAGGGTAAACTGTGGATACATATTTAAGCTCAGTACTTTACAAACCCTTGTCAACACACATTTTTGTACAAATCTAGTTTGATATACACATAATATACAGTTCTAATAAGGTTGTAACACAAATATCTTACATGAAGCATGTTGACATTCACAGATGACAAATAAGCATTTACAAAATTCCAGACAGCTGTGCTGGCAGTATCTGTCTTTGTCACACTTCTATATAAATCATGTTGATATTCACAAATGACATATAATTATTTACAAAATTCCAGATAGCTGGGCTGGCAGTATCTCCTTTCATGACACACTTTATGTAGAAAGCAGATAATCTCTCAGTTCAATGTATATAAACAATTATCTTGGTAAAGAATACTTTGAGTAAACTTTTGCATCAGTGTTGCATTTTGTAATATCTGTATTGCTTCCAGTTTTCCCTTTGTATCCCTAGGATGAAGCTGCAAATGGTCCAGTGGGACTAGTGCTCTTCCCCGCTCATTAAATAAAGTAAAATAGAATAAGGTTGGTACACTAGACAGTAGCATAACTGCAATCATATGTGCCATGGGGGGGGGAGTGGAATCCTAGGGGGTGCCAGTACCAAGACAGTATTTGAGATTCTTTTCAGAAATGAACAGTCCTGAATCTACCTTGTTCCCATCTGTGAGCCAGAGGTTGTCAGTCCATTGGAACATCCACTAGATTGCAAAGTTGCAGCAAGCAAATTCTATTTTATACTCACAAGCTCTTACTGTTACCCCTCTTGGATACCACTCACTTCAAAATGGACACATCTCTCAAAATGCTGCCCCAAGCACGTAATAAACATTAAATAATATTTTCAGCTGTTGCCCCTAATGCTATTAATGATCATTGCACCTGTTGTTGGAGACATTCATTTAGGCCACTGTAGACATAATATGACCTGAAAAAAAATCCAAATTGATGGGATGTTCAAAAAAAGTGTACTCAGTAGAGTGCAAAGAGCTTGCCTGGGTATACCCTTGCTGGGTTGTTGACAAACTGAAGAGAATTATTATAGATGTAGATATCTCCTCCTTTAGTTTTCCTTAAGCTGGTTGTTAATCGAGTCCTGCTGACTTTATGTTTGTTTGTATTTCCTGGAGGGATGTAGTTAATTTTAATCCATTACTAGTAGATCTCCTGTTGTTGAAGTTGCAGTTCTGTAGGTGTTTTGTTAAACTGCAGCTTAAAAACTGACTTTGGTTTGGTGAAGTAGTTGGGGTTTTACTTTTTTATTTAATGTATTTAACTCCTGTCTGAAGTTCCATTTTTTTTTCTGCTTCTAGAGTTGATGTGAAAGCTCACTGCTTGTTATCAGTTGTTTGTATTTACTTCACTGATGTGTGACATACAGTTAGTATATTTATGTAAGTGTGTGTGTGTGTGTGTGTGTGTGTGTGTGTGTGTGTGTGTGTGTGCTTGTGTGTGTCTTTGAAAGAGAGGGTGAGGGCAGAAGTGCATAGGTGGGAGTTATAGAGTAACTTGCTTTTTCTCTGCAAAATAATTTTTCCAAGTTTAGGGATCTCACTGTCTGTGCTGTTTCCATTTTATGGATTAAATTACAATGGTCTTGGTTACAGTGTTGTGTGATGGTGTTGATTACAGTGTTGTGCATCTGCCTACACATACACGCATGTCCTGGTTGCCTTAGAGTTTGAATCCTCTAAGAGACTGCTCTTCTTCTCCCTTCCTTTGAACTCCTCTAACATTCTGTGATTCAGCCTTCACCGACCTACTCTGCACTTCACCTTTACATTTATCTGCCATTTTATAGCAGTCGGGGCCAAAGGTCATAAAAATAAGTCTTCCTTCTTTACATACTTTTTCAGCATCTTAATATCAGTATTATAGGACAGGCCTCAGGAGGTATAATGAAGTCAGAAAGCGTAACACTTTCACATTTTCTGCATCAGTTATTTCTGCAAATACAAGCTCTAGGGACCTAAACCTTGTCACCACAATAAACAGGACACGCTGTAGGGATAGATTCCTGTCCCAGAGACTTTCTATACTCTGGAACAAGCTACCCATCTATGTCAAGCAAAGTTCTTCATTAGCACTCTTCAAGAAAAATGTTGATGAGTGGATGGGAAATAGGAAATACCCCCCGGGGATCACTTCTGTGTCTCTGCTCGACAGTGGCACAGGAAAATAACTTTCTTGGGTGGAGTAAGCCATGGAACCTTGTTGGCTAGGCTTATGTAGGCCCTTGGGCCGATAGCCTAGTACCTATTTATGAACCTATGTAGTTGTGATAAGGAATGTTAACAAGTTTGTAAACAATTTTTTCTATAAAAAGTTAGTATGTATATAAATGTAACTTTGACAACTAAATCAGCACTTTAACTAAATCATGTTCATTGAGACATGCTTCTTCAACCTGCAGAACTACATTCAGGCCCTTAAACTGGGACAACATTGATTCTTGGATGCTAAGACATTTCAGGATATACTGCTGTTATGTTACCTTTAAAGCAAGTCCTTGTACTTCTGTAGCAAGTGAAAGTAACCTTTTACAAGAATAATTTCTCATGTCCACTTGTTAAGCAGCTGGAGTTCAACAAGTTAACAGTATTTGTTCAGCCAAAGAAACTTCACAAGTATGAAAGTATAGATGTTATATAAAGAATGCTTTAGCTGCTGCCAGAATTACCCTAAGCAAATTCTGTCGAGTTTCACATTAATGTATGCCATCTTTAGAGATGGAAGCTGAATTCATTCTTTGGTTTCAGTTGTAAGCTGATTACACTTAAAGTGAAAGATGTTTGCTCTTTTAAGAAGGATTTTGTGCACTGTAGCCATACATGATTTACAGAGGGCCCTTTTTCTTGTCAGCCCTAGTATAATCTCCTAAACTACTTTTCCTGTTATCACTTCTTACAGTGTTAAGTATAATTGCTAACCCGTTCTAATTAATACACCGAGATCTTGTTTCTTCCCAGTGACTGTTTTTAGCTTAGCTATGAATATGCACTTACAGTTTAAAATAGTCTGTTGGCTGGCAGCACATTTTCTTCTTCAAAGAATTGTATTTATATTCATGTCAGTGCTTTAAAACCCACTGGAGAATGTCATTACACTTAGCTGCTTTGTTCTTTCAACAGTGTTTAACACATGATAGTGTCACAGTTATAGGTTCATAGGTTCATAGGTTCATACTAGGGCTATCTGCCAGCATTTTTATAAGCAAGCCCCTTAGTTAGTTATGTCCCCCTTTTCCCTTTTTGAAAAAAAAAACCTATCACATTTTGCTGCTGCCTCTGTCAAGCAGTGACGCTGAAGGTTCATACTCTGCTATCTGCAGGGCATAAGCCTAGCCCATATTTATGTGGCTTTTACATGCTCCCCTTTAGTTTGAATAAAATAAACCTATATCATTTTGCTGTGCCTCCTCTGTCAAGCAGTGACGCTGAAGTAATCCCTGGGGTATATCTGCAATCTCCCATCCATTGGTCAAGATTCCTCTTGAACAAGACCAGAGAGGTGCTCTGCCTCACATGTACCGGGATTTTGTTCCACAGCATAGGGAGTCTCTGGGTGATGAATCTGTCCCTCCACCGTTCTATTTATTTATACCGTCAAGGTTAAAGTCTCTCCGCCCCTGTGGTTTCTGGGGATCTAGATTTTTGAGGTGAAGCATATTCATCAAATCTGGGTTTGACATGGCCTTATATGTCAGGCACAGGTCACACCTGAGCGTAGCGGTATGAGACTGAATAGAGCTGGAGTTCTTTCAGTCGGGGCAGCATAAGACATATTTTGAGACCCTTTATCCTTTTGGTGAGGAACTTTTGGCCTTTCAAGCTGCAGCAGGTGTCTGGTCAGATACATTCTAACGGGCGACGGGCATTGTACTCAATCATAGGTCTAATAAGTGATGAGTACAGGGACGGATGACCTCCCTTGATCTAGATGTGAATCCCTTCATGATCAGGTGGGTGATATAGAAGGTTTTCCTAACTACTTTAGCAACATGAGTGTCAAAAAAAAGGCACTGTCACCTGGGTCCCCCAGCGAGGCTACTGTCACCTGGGTCCCCAGATCTCTGATGACTTTTTCTGTGTTGCTGTGATTGCCACCTATATGGTAGCCTAGGGGTAGTAGTTTTTTTCCCAAAGGTATATATACTGCATTTTTTGCGTTTAACTTCAGGCCATGGCTCTGGCACCAGTTATCCATTTCTGTGAGGCCCTTCTGGAGGATATCTGTGTCAGATGTGTTTTTTTCTATGGCCCAGTTAGTTTGCAGTCATCTGCAAACTTTGTCAGCATAACCCTCCTGTGTTTGCTTGTACTTCAGAAAAGTAGATGCTGAACCAGTGTGGACCCACGACTGATGCCTGTGGGACACCACTTGTGACAGGCTTTGAGTCTGACATGGCTCCAGCAACTCTGACCCTGTGGGTTCTGTCACTTAGCCAGTTTGCAACCCATCTTGATGTATATGGGTTTTACATTCAAGCTGATGAGTTTTTCGATGATACCTGGGGGTATTGTGTGTCAGGGCCTTGCCAGGTCGAGGTAGGCTGTAGGGACCGCCTTTCCCCCAGCAATGGCCTTGGTGACTGTGGGACCACAGTCGCAAAAAGTCAACCAAGTTTAAGAGCAGGATCTGCCTGAGATGAACATTAACAAAAGTTGGATCCAAAGTCTGCAGTTTTCCTATGTCTTTTTTTATGATCCATTATGATCCTCTCTCCATGGCTTTGGAGAAGGCTTGTCCAAAGAATTAATGGTAATTTCTGGGTCTGTCTGTGGAGGCGGCCCCTCTATGAAGTGGACCACAGTCGCTCCCGCCCTCCTTGGGGGATGATCCTGAGGTGAGGCTAAGATTAAACAGCTGTCCTAACTGTGGGTTTAATTCCTCATTGAGTCACACAGAGCACACAAGCGGGGGACACATGGATGCTGTGTTTTGCTGTGTTTTTTTTGAGTGAGGGGCAGTTCTCACCTGGTGGGCATTGGAGATGGGGGGGGCTACAAATAAATAGATAGCTCTCCTTGGGGGGGGGGGGGGTTGCACTCGAACCTGTCCAGCCAGTATGTTGGCAATGTGTGTAGGTTCAGTAATTTTCACATCATTTTGAACTAATTCTGAGCATATCTGGGGTTCCTCCTAGGTTTCTATCTAAGGCTAAGGATAGGCCTTTAATCTCTTTAGCTCTTTTTCTTTTTTTCTTCGATTTTTTGCCTTGGATGATTTTGGATGATTCTTGATTTTTTTATGTTTTTACTTATAATGCCTGCTTATTCTGAGGTTTTTATCTCTTTCTTGTAGTCTCCTCCTTGTTTTATCCTTTTGTTGGCTTGCTTGTTTATGGCTGACTGGGCTCACCTGACTGGACGTAGACTTTGGTTTTGTTTTTTGGGATTGCCTTTGTTTTGCCCTCCTGTAGGGGTGCTTGTAGTAGCATTTTGAAGGCATGATTCAGCGGTTTTAATGTTGAGTAATGTTTACCACTGGCTCAGGGGCCTTAACTAGTTTTTTGTAAGTGTTTTAGAACTGTTTTTGAGTTTTTTTTCAGTTTTTTTTTTTTTGTTTTTGTTTCAGGGGGGGAGGGATGAGGACCTCAAGAGTTTATGTTATGATCTGATCCAGTGGGGGGGGGTATACTTCGGTGTTGAACATTTTGATCCCATTGTTGTGATGATGAGATCAAGTATGTTTTCTCCTCTTGTGGGGATGGTGACTAGTTGTTCCATGGCATTTGAGTTTATGAACTCCAGGAATCTTTGGGGGCTTGTTGAGTGTTCGGGCTTCTGAGTTAGGGTAGTTCCCTAGAGTTAGAGTAGTGAGTAGGGGTATGTAAGGAGATACATATATCCTTTTCTCCCTTCCCAGTGAGGTGGGTGAGTTTGTGGAGGTTGGCCATGTTTTCAGAAATTACTTACAAATTGCAGAGCAGTCTTGCCTATGGTTAATTGCACCTGGATGAGTCCTGATGATGGTTAATTGCAACCGATGCTTGTGGTGCCTATGAATATTATGGGGTGTCCCTGTTTCCTTCCTTCTTGTTGGGGTCCTTGACTTTGCATGATGAGTTGTCCGGATTTAGGTGCTGGGTGTGGTGCTGATGAGGTAGACGAGGTTTGAACCACAGTTCTGTCACAGCACAGACATCTATTGAGAAGCCGCGACAGGGCCTATTGAGCGCATCTTGAGATTGAGACTTCAGCAGCGAGAGGCATTTGGCATTTTTTTTTTTTTTTTTTTTTGTTTTAGGTGGTAGGTTTATTTGGGTGGTGCCTAAAAAAAAAAAGCCTTGGTGGCAAAAGGCTTTGCCAATGCCCATCCCAAGGGCAGGGGTGAGGTGCAAGCTGTCCCTTGCGCAGCGCGTGCTTGTCCAGCATGTCATCCCCAGGCGGACAGACATTGGATCCTTTGAATGACACCAGAGAATTTAAGCCAATTATTAAAAAGCTGATCATTATCACTGTATTGTGGCATCATTCTCTAGGAAGGTAGGATATACTGCTCAAGGGGGGTCATATACCTCTGGGGCACATAATCAGAGAGCTCCTCGATGTCCCTTTTCATGTAGTCCAAATGCCTGAGACAAAAGCGCTCTTTTAGTGAAGGCTATTCCATGTGTGAATGGCTCTGTAACTGTTTTCTTAAGGTGGCATCACCTCCTAAATTTTCATAATATCTGATATGCAGTAGAATTCTTTCTTTTATATGAAGAGGTGATATCAAGGGACTACAGCTAACCAAGTTAGATGATTTTTGCAAACTGGAGGCAGTTAATTAAAATTTCATTCCCATTTGTAAATTTCCCAGCAAGGACAGGACCAAAGAAATACATGCTATATTAATTATGAGCTTACCTTCAGCAGCAAAAAAAATGCAGCATAGTTTTCTTTGGTAAATCTAGCATCACCACTGCTTACTATATAAATAACACTTCACTTAAATTTGACATAGTCATCATGGACTCTGGTACATATGTCGATAGCAGACTCTCTTTTGACCACTGTGTCCTGTGATGTTTAGATAATCCTTCTACCTTGCCAGACTTCTCCTTCATGATTTCTCCTGAAGGTCCAAAGAATTTATAGTCCACTCTATTCATCCTTTATTAGATCCATCATTGAATATAATGCACCCTTTGGCATGAACCTCACAAAGCACCTATTCCATCTTGAGAGCTAACATTTCCTCACCAAAACAGTTTGGCTATTCTGATAACTTAAAATCCCTCCCCATCTAATCAGTATCATACAGACTGCTGAGATGTGACCTCAGCTTAACATTCCATGCTAAGAATGACCTAGCACTCTCTGAACTCATTCACCTAAACAAAACCAGTGGTAAAGTAAACACCCATTCTAGAGAGATAAACCTACACTACACCATTAGCAACACCAAATGGTATGACAGATACTTAACTCAGCATATTCCCTGTTTCTGGAATTGACTGTTCATATTAAGCAGAGTACTTCCTACACAACCTTTAGTTCTATTTACATTAGTCTCAAACATCCATCAGACATAATATCAATCCACAAAAATACAAAGAACCCACATTTTCAGAGATAAAAGTGAGCCCATTACAAAGCTGTCTTGAAAAGGAAATTAAGTCAGCTAGTCAGAGATGGCATAAAGTGTTGTGTCATCCAGTCTCAAGCAATCACATAAATGTTCTTTCCACTCTTAAAAAAGGATTCAGGTTCTGCTCATCACTGTTTAAGTAAAACGCATCTGTAAAATAAACACTATGAAATTCCATGAATTTGTTATGCACATTTTACAAATCCTTCAGATACTACCCTGATATTCAGATCTAACATGAATGACCTGTTAATTCTAAAATATCTATTAAAAAAAAGCAACATCTAGAATTAAATAAGCCAGATGTACCCAATCTTCACTGCAGAAATCACACCAGCATAAAATGAAAACCAAATTATTTCTAGAATATGGGGACATTCATCTTAACCTAGGACTTGCCATGCATAATACTAGCTTGAACAATTGTAATGCACTTTTCTGGAGCAGCCTTACTGGGTTAAAATGATGTCATTTATATGCCTTTAATATGTAGAATAAAATAACAGACCTGCATCGCTGAGTATCTCCCCATACTCCATTGGCATAATCTCAATAACTAAAACTAGTATTAACAGTACTGTATAGTGCTGTTGGTAATAATGGAGAACACTGGACCGCACCAGTGTTTTTGCATAGTTCTCAGAAAGTTAAGGCAGTTGCATAACATCTAGGAGCAGCTGCATATCATCATGGACACAGCTGTCAACTTCCGTTCTCAAAAAATAGGGGCAAAACTAAAAACAATGGGTAGAAAACCCATTATTGTTACTCATACCTCTTATGTAACCTCATTATGAGGAATGTTACTCATTTTGAATCTTAAAAAAATCCTTGTTTCTCACTGTTCCACATTTGAAGGGCATATTACGCATTCAGTGTTAAGAATTTTTCTAATTAATGTCACAGATAGCCATCATTCAGACCCCAAGCGGTGGGCAGCAAAACAAAAGGAGGTGGAGTTGCAATATATATAAAAGACATACACACCTCTTGGCTGATCAAACAGTATGATGCACAGGAAATACTCCAGGTACAGTTAATAAATGAAAAGACCCCTATTCAAATCATAGCTAGCTACAGGCCTCCAACTCTGACTCAAGATGCTCACTCCACTTCACTCCTTTGTCCCCTCCATCAGTAAAACAGGACATCCTCAGTACCTGCCCCCTCCCCTTATCTGTAGGGAGCAAGTCATCACTGCCCTCTCAAAGGCAAAAAATACAGCCTCCGTGGGACCTGATAATATCATAGGTTCATAGGTAGGTGCTAGGCTATTGGCCCTAGGGCCTATACAAGCCTAGCCAAAAAGGTACCCTGGCTTTCGCCACCCAAGAAAATTATTTTCCTGTGCCCCAGTCAATCTGGACCTCTTCGAATCTGTCAAGATTCAACCATTTACCCTGAACCTGGGCGATTTTAATTATCCAACCATAGGCTGGAAGAAATATTCATGTCAAAACACAAATGCCCAGAGATTCCTTGATTCCGTCAATGCAAATGCCTTGGACCAGTTGGTTGACACCCCCACAAGAGGTGAAAATATCTTAGACTTGGTATTAACCAACATGAGTAACCACTCCAGCATCCCTACAGTGTCATCATCCCTGGTAAGGTCTGACCAGAAAGCAGTCACTTTTGAAGTCGTCATCTCCCCGACACCCCCCCCCCTCCCCCGCAGCTAGGGTCAAGCAAAAAAACTTCTCAAAAACTGATTACAACCTCCTAAGGGAAGGTATAAACAGCTTCTCAGCTCCCCCCCCACAGAAACTGACACATATGTCCAAACTTACACCAAAGTACTATATGAGCATTTATATAGCTGCTTGGAATCAGGAATACTAGACAGGATGACATCATCTTCCTCAAGCAAGAGTAAACCTGTGTGGTGGACATCTACAATAAATAAAGTCTATAATAAAAGGAAAAAAAATAGCTGTCCAGGACCAAGAAGGAGCAGATGTCTAATTGGAAGCAATCTGTCCTTAACCTGAACAAGCAAATAAGAGCACTAGTGAAATACTCCAAAGCAAACTTCGAATCCAAACTAGCCACATCTACTAAAGACAATCATATGGCTTTCTTCACATATGTCTGCAATCTCAAGGGAAGCACCCAGATCTGCTCAGAATTGGTGGTCAAGGACACCACATACACAAACCCTGTAGATATACCCAACCTGCTGGCAGACGGGTTCAGTGAAAACTTCACTCCTTTGTCCCCTCCATCAGTAAAACAGGACATCCTCAGTACTTGCCCCCCTCCCCTTATCTGTAGGGAGCAAGTCATCACTGCCCTCTCAAAGGCAAAAAATACAGCCTCCGTGGGACCTGATAACATCATAGGTTCATAGGTAGGTGCTAGGCTATTGGCCCTAGGGCCTATACAAGCCTAGCCAAAAAGGTACCCTGGCTTTCGCCACCCAAGAAAATTATTTTCCTGTGCCCCTGTCAAGCAGAACCACAGAAGTGATCCCCAGGGCGAATTTCCTATTACCCATCCAATCATCAAGATTTTTCTTGAAGAGTGCTAATGAGCTCTGTTTGACATAGATAGGTAGTCTGTTCCAGAGTATGGGAAGTCTCTGGGACAGGAATCTATCCCTCCAGCATGTTCTGTTTATTGTGGTGACAAGATTTAGTTCCCTAGACCGTGTAGCTCAGAGGTATTGGGATTTCTTTAAGTGGAGCATGTCCAACAGCTCTGGGTTTGACATAGCTTTGTATTTATCAGTGATCGTCTCTGAGTAGGAGATATGCAACGGAGTAAAGCTGGAGTGTTTTGAGACAATCTGCATAAGGCATCTGTTTGAGGCCAGTAATCCTCTTTGTGAGGTATTTTTGCGGCCTTTCCAGTTGTTGTAAATGTCTTGTGAGGTACATACCAAAAGGGGCGCTATACTCTATAATGGGTCTAATGAGTGATGAGTAGAGGGGAACAATGAACTCTTTTTTTCTGGATGAGAAACCTTTTGTGATGAGGTGTGCCATGTAGAAGGATTTCCTGACCACTGTGGCGATGTGATTATCAACCTGTGCCCCAAGGTCTCTTATCACACTTTTGGTGTTAAGTAGACTACTGCCTATGTAGTAGTAGACTACCTGAACTCAGGCAGGAACTTGCAGCACCATTAGGTACCCTATTCAACCAATGCCTGAGCACCGGCTTCATCCCAGCTGAGTGGAGGACAGCTAATGTCATCCCTTTGCACAAAGGTGGAGCATCCATCAGTCTAGGAAAATATTGACCCATCAGCCTAACTAGCCTGATCTGCAAGGTCATGGAGTGGATTATCATGGACCTCATTAACAAAAACATTGGCAACCTCCAGACACTTGATCCTCACAGTTTGGTTTTGTCAAGGGGAGGTCATGCCTGTTAAATTTGATTGACTTCTTTGAGACAGTCACCAAGGCCATAGACTAGGGGAAGATGGTGCGCATTGCCTACCTTGACCTGGCCAAGGCCTTCAGTACTATTCCCCACTCAGGTATAATAGATAAACTCTCTCAACTAGGCATCAATCCATATGTTACAAGATGAGTAACAAACTGGCTTACTGATAGAACACTCATAGTCAAAATAGTAGACTCGTAACAAGTGGTGTGCCCCAGGGATCGGTCTTGAGGCCTCTGCTGTTTGGGATATACTTCTCAGAGGTGCAGGACAAATCTAGTGGGCTATGGCTGACCAAGTTTGCAGATGACTGCAAGCTGGGTGCTGTCAATTCCCCTAGTGATGTGGACATCCTCCAAATGGGTCTCACCCAAACAAATGACTGGTGCCAGAAATATGGTCTCAGACTGAATGCCAAAAATGCATCATCATCTCTTTTGGGGAAAATGATGTCCACACAAATTATCACATTGATAATAAGGCACTAAGAACACAATCAGTCATGAGGGATTTGGGAACCCAGGTTGATAGCAAACTGACTTTTGACCACCATGTTGCCTTCATTGTACAGAAAGCTTTCTACATGGCCCACCTCATTAGTAAGGGTATCTCATCCAGGGAATACGTGGTCATAACATCCCTGTATTCTTCCCTTATAAGACTGATTATTGAAAACAATGCCCCTTTTGGCATTTACCTCACAAAGCACATGCAGCAGCTGGAGAGACCACAGAGATTCCTCACGTGGAGAATCTAGGGCCTCAAACATCTATCCTACACAGATAGGCTAAAAGCCCTGTCCCTCTACTCAGTCTCCTATAGACTTCTCAGAGGTGACTTCTGTCTGGCATACAAAGCAATCTCAGACCCTGCCCTAATGGGACTGCTACATATCCGCAAGTCAAGCTCCACTCGAGTAACCCACATTGCGAGACCTCAATCTGGTCTTTGACATCAACAGGACTTGCTGTCGGGACAGATTTGTGTCCCAGAGACTCCCCCTTTTGTGGAATAGACTCCCTCTCCACGTAAAGCAGAGTACCTCATTAAATCTTTTTAAACGCAACCTAGATAACTGGATGGAGAATACACCCCTGGGATTCTATCTATATCCCTGCTAAACAGTGTCATAGAGTGCTGACTTGTTGGAACATGGGATCAATTCTTGGCTAGGCTTGTAAGGGCCTCAGGGCCAGTAGCCTAGTAACTTCCAATGATCCTATGAAGAGATATGGTCAGCAATAATGAAAAGCTTTTTATCATATTTAGTGGCAGTAAGAGTTTCAGGTAATAATAGTGTACACTGGACTTTACGTTACCACATCACTCAATTTTCTGGATTTGTACTTATGAGCAGGACAGTTTTCTCCATTATTGCTGTGCTGCTGAGATCCGGTCTCATGCTAGAGAATAACATTAGACAGTGGTGGGTGGCAAAGACCAGCAGCAGAAGATAAAAATGCTTTTAAAAACTGTTAGAATTTTAGTCTGCCATACTTAGCCAATGTCAAAGGCCTCTGGCTGACCAAGTTCACAGATGACTGCAAACTGGGAGCAGTCATTGAATCCTCCCATGATGAGGAACACCCTTCAGGAAGGTATAACACAGGCAAATGCTTGGTGCCAAAACCAATAAATGCATTATAGTACCTTTTGGGAAGTCAGCCACCCGGAGTAACTATGTAATCAATAAAACAAAGTTGATTCACTAGTCTGGGATCTGGAAACTCGTGCAGATAGTAACCTAGCCTTCGAGCAACATCTGTCCAAAATAGAAGGAAAATCCTTCTGTGTTGCACGACTTATAAGTAAGATCATGACATCTAGCTCCAGAGAGGTCATCATATCACTGTACTCAGCCCTCATCAGACCCATTGTGACACTGCCAGCCCAGCTATCTGGAATTTTGTAAATAATTCTATGTCATTTGTGAATATTCATATGATTTATACAGAACTGTATGTTATGTACTGCACTTCAAGAATGTAACCACAGCATACCCTGCTGGAACACAGAAGATTAACCTGCAAAACTTAAGAATAGTTGAGGTTAAGTTACTTTATTGCTGGGCCATAAACAAAAGATGTTATTTCTCAGTTTCAGTTCAGTAGCAGACACAATGTCTAGAGCTGGAAGTTTTTCTATTGTCTTGAAAGAAAAGTAATTACTAGGTTTAAAATGTAAGGTGTTTTATTGCTTTATGACTTCCTAGCAGCTACACAGTTTTGAGCAAACATCTGAGAGATGTGTATTTCTCACAGTGAGATCTTAAAATTCTATTAGTTTCTGGTTTAGCCTGGGAACTGAAGACAGGTGACAAAAAGTGATGTCATCCAGGCTAACCCAGCAGTAAAATGTGATAATTTAAGATCTCTCTCAGAGAGTATTTTGTATTTTGTCTTGGAACTAGCAAGAACATCCACTCATCATCATCATCATCATCTGCACTTACCTGTTTGTAAGTAAGATGCAGGGTATAGTATTTCCTTTAGATATAGTTAGGAATATAGTGAATATTAGTTTATATGTTTTCTGTATTTATTTGAGACTGTCCTGCAATGTTGTTTTAAAATATTTCCTGTGATTTTGAATTCTGAAGTAACTGTTTTCTGAGTATTGTCTTGTTCTTTTATTGTTTATTATTAAATATATTTAAACTTATCTTTGTGGCTGATATTTGTGAGACATATTTAAGCTCTTAGCGTACTTGTATATGTATTTGGTGACAGTGTACAGGCCACTCCTAAAATAGCCTTGCTCTTGGTTAAAACTGCCATTTGGATTAATAGTAACTTTACATGGTAGGATTGGACACCCTTTGATATGGATCTTAAAGTAGCTGATAAAGAGTGGTTGGTGGCAGTGACAACTACCTTATAGTCTGGGCAGAAGGGGGCATAGCTAGTAAACCTGTGCCAGCCTTTCCCAAGTGTGTGTGTGTGTGTGTGTGTGTGTGTGTGTGTATTTGTATATAAATCAAATCTCAAAGTGTGTGTGTGTGTGTGTGTGTGTGTGTGTGTGTGTGTGTGTGTGTGTGTGTGTGTGTGTGTGTGTCAGCTACTTGGGCAGGGACACAAAGCACTCGTTGGACAGAGAGGTTTTGGCTTGACCACTCAGCTGGGATCTCAACCCTATAGCTTTGCCAGTGGAGAGTCTTATTGGGTATCTGGAGAAAGAGGGGAAAACCAGCCCCAGACTGACTGTGGCCTCTGTGTGCTCTTAAGGGAAATTGTACTTCATTGTGTGCATACTTGTCATCCTCCCAATGTGTACATCCCCTAGCTGTTGCAAGTGGTGAGGACTGAGGCTCCTCGATTGCTGGGCCAGTGCAGGGGCATTATACCCATCATAGAGTATAAGGCCTCCTTTGGTATGTACTTGACCAGACACTTGCAGGAAATTAAATATCAACAATCATTCCTTACAAAAAGAGTACATGGAGTAAACCAATTGTCCTATGCTAATCCCCCCAAAGCTCTATCTCTTTAATGTATATCCTACAGACTTCTGAGTGGTGATCTTTGCCTGGCATATAGGTATCCCTGGACCCTGTTTTGATTAAATTTTGGCATATGCACAAAACAAACAGCATCAGAACTACCAGATCAAAAGACCTAAATATTGTTTGCCACATAAATAGGACACGAGGGAGAGACAGGCATGCTTCTTAGAGAATTCCCTTTCTCTGGAACACACTCCCCATCATTGTGAAGCAGAGTTCCTCCCTCTTCCTATTTAAGCACAACTTCAGTCAATGAATTGGTAATTGGTAATTCACCCCTGGTCTGGGTTTTATGTGTCTGATGGACAGAGGCAGTCAGTAAATCACCCCTATATAAAACAAATTTGTGAATCACATTTTGGTTGCATGGCTAAGCTTATAAGGGCCCCGGTGGTCACTAGCTTAGTATACACCCATGAATCTATGATAACACCAATATGATATATTGTGTAACTGTGATAGTAAAGACAACCATGGAGCATATAACATTTGTTAGAGTATATAGACCACCAAAGTCAAGTGCTGATGACCTAGAGGGATTCAGAAATTTTCTTCCATGAAACACTGAAGGGAAAATTAATAGTAGCTGGGGATTTAAATTTACCAGAAACAGACAGACTGGAATAATGTTGATTCAACAAAATTAGTAAGGAAATTATTTAAAACTTATGTTTAGGAACAACAGTTGCTTCATATTGTTGAAAAGCTGACCTGCAAAGGGAGAGTGCTAGACACTGTGTTCCTCAGGAAATAACAGTTTTACTACTGTTGATGTGGCATGGTCATGATGTTATAAAGTTAAATTGCTGCTAGGTAACTCTGCCAAACTGAATCCATACCAATGCACAGAAGATTAATAACAGACTATATGGACGCAAAACACTTACTGTGTAAAACTAATTGGAGTGATGCATTCTACGGAAAAAATGCAGAAAGAATGTGGCAAGTTTTGAAAGAGAAATTGTTTGAATGCAAAAAAAAAAAAAGTTTAACATCAGATTCTAGGCACAAGAGGGCAGGCGGATATATTTCCATAAAAAACAAGATGCTTGATTAAAATGAGAGACAAAAATATATGAAATGGAAAAGAGGTCAAACTGTAACTTTGAAAACTTAAACAAGCTGGACAGATATATTAAACAGTGTGAGACAAGATCAAGAAAAAAATTAATTAAATTTATATAAAGTTATTAAATATAATAGGAAACCATTTTATAGATAAATAATATGTAGTAGGAGTAAAAAATATATAAAATAATGTGTACAGATTCTGCAATTTATTCTCAAGGCAATCTTACACAAGGCAGTTTGGCAAATAGGGTAATTTAACATTTAGGAGGTAACTTTAGTTACTGAAATTAAATTAGATTAGATCCGATTGAAAAAAGAATGATAGAAAATGGACCAACAAAGCACAGGAAGGACAATAATGACCTGAGAACACTACTGCATGAACTTACAGTACCATTATATATTTTATTCCCTAGGTCATTTAAGTGTGGGGAGATTCCTGAAAACTGGAGGCATATTGTTAGACCTAGCTTTAAGGGAAAGGGGAACAGGACAAACTCAGTCATACAGAACTATGAGTTTACTTTCATGTTGTGCAAAATAATGGAGAAGATTGTTATCAGAATTGAAAAGGTTGGGACTTAAAAACATAGATCAGCATGCATATGTTGAAAGTAGATAAATAACCACCAGTAACATGATGTTCTCTAACAGTCTAACAACAGTTATAAGTGAACATTGTGCTGTGATGTAATTTACTTAGATAACTTCAGCATTTGATAGAGTCATAAATAAAACACTGACTAATAAATGAGAACAACTAAGTACAGGTGTAATCTTGATAAGATGGATAGCTGCATGGCTTACAAAAAGGACATGGCAAGTATCAAACTGCAATTTGACAGGTGAAATTCTAGGTTATAGTCAGGATGCCCCACAGAGCTGTGTCCTAGGTCCATTGTTGTTTATGTTATATCTTTCGGATCTATCTTCTTCATTGGAGGTGTTTTGTAGTCTCTGTGCAGATTACTTGAAAATGGGTAAATTGATTACATGTGTTATAGATAGGGCACGTCTGCAAAAGAACTTAACTAAATTAACCATTTGGGCACAGGAGAATAATATGCTAATAAATACATCAGAAACTAAGCATATGAAATTTGGAAGACATTGATTGAAAGGTGAATATTAAATACAGCACACAGTGTCTGACACTTCGATTCATTTAAGGACCTGGATGTATGATCCAGCTTTGAGTTTTTCTAATCATATCAACCAGTTGGTTAATGATAGTTATATAATTATAGGCTTTATGAAAAGATTTATAGTCTTAATAAATCAGAAGTTATGAAATCATGGTTTGTTAATTACATTACACCCAAGCTTGAGTATGGAATGAGTGAATTAGAAAGAGTACAGTGGAATATACCAAGAGCATCCATTGATGTGATCATTTTAGTTATTATGAAAAACTAAAACATCTGAACGTGTACAGTGGCTCATACAGACATTTAAAAAGAGACCATATTTTCAGGTATATAGGGTATTCAGAGACAACTACCTCTGGCATTATTTGAGGTTATGAAAAAGTAGTAGCAAATCATTAGACAAATTATGCATAATATTATGTAGGAATGAGAGGTGTACTAACTGGTTCACTGAGATAGTAGCTAATGCATGGAAAAAAAAACTATCAAATTACATTAAAGGAAGCACTAGTTTAGATATTCTTAACAACAACATGGACAATTATTGTAGGAATAACTGTTTTGATATATCAACAGTCTAGAAGGGCATTATTGCCTGTGCCTGAAATATTTTTATGTATGTATATACATTTTGGAGATGGAAGGTTGAGAGCTATGCACCAAACATTTATGCAAAATGTGGTATCACTAAAGACATGTGAAGTCATTCTAAACTACATTTTCTGCATTAGCCATTCCCTTAAAGGTCCTGTGCCCCATGGGATTTATGTATCGATTTGGAGAAGCTCACCCCTTGAGTTTGTAGCTTCATCTAACATAATTATTTTGGAAGACAATGTTTCTAGTAGCAGTCACGTCTACCAAAGGAATGTCTGAGATACACACCCTCTGTGCTGAATCTGCTTCTCTGGTATACCCTTACAGACACTAGCATTCTTCAAGAAGGCTTATCTCTGACTAACAAATGTTGCCAAAGCCATGGTCTTAAACTCAATGCTAAGAAATGCATAATTGTATCCTTTGGGAAGTCAGCCATCCAGGCTAATTACCATGTTGATAATATGCCCCTAAGAGTCGACCCAGTGGTCAGGGATCTGGGTATGCACATAGACAGTAGCCTTACCTTCGATCACCATGCAATCACAGTGGTGAGGAAATCCTTTTATGTTGTGCAACTTATAAGTAACGGCATGGCATGTAGGTCCAAAGAGGTCATTATCTCACTGTGCTCTGCCCTTATCAGATGAATCATAGAGTATGATGCTCCCTTTGGTATGTACCTGACCAGGCATATGCAGCAACTAGAGCAAACTCAGAGGTTTCTTTCAAAAAGAATAAAAGGTGTAACAAACCTATATTATGCATAGAGCTTTAAAGCCCTTTTCCTCTACTCCTTCTCCTATAGATTGCTGAGGGGTGGTCTATGCCTGGCTTACAAGGCATCTGCGACCCCCACACTTAAGAATATCCTGCATATCCGTAAGTCAAACAGTACCAAAATCTAGGGACCTGAACTTTGCCTGTGACTTAAACAGAACATGTTGGCGAGGCAGATATGTGTCCCAGAGACTGCCTCTTCTATGGAACAGGCTTCCCATCCATGTGAAACTGAGTTCATCTATTACCCAATTTATGTGCAGCCCAGACCAGTGGATGAGGAATAGGATATTTACACCAGGCCTAGCACCCATGTCCCTTATGGACAGAGGTTGCTTATAAATGCCTGGCCGTCAATGTCCTATTTGGATTCAGGACATCATTATTCTTTCAGAAAAGCTTGGCTAGGTTTAGAAAGACCCCCATATTGTAAGCCTAGTAACACTCTATGAATCTATTCCTTAAAGATAGGGTTATCATAAAGGAGATGCAGCTAAACAAGTTCATTCATTTGATTGTTTTCGTCTCTGAGTATTCTGATTAGGTTATTTTGTGGATGAACATTGACCACTCAGAGTTTATGTTAAGAGAATGAAGGCTATCCACAAAGCCAGTTGCTGTATTGCTTTGAAAGAGAAAGAGTGAAAAAAACCATCAAAGCTGATCATGTCTGAAGGGTTGCCTGACTGCATACTGTGGATCCTGGGATGAAGGCTGTTGTTGGGAGCAGGGAAGTTGGATCTATTCTGCTTGCTACCACTATGACATTCTCATGGATATGTGGCTCAGATGATTGTATTCATAAATGAACAGTGTCTTCCGTGATGTACATATCAGTTATAATCCTTTTTTAGTTACTTTTTTTCTTTTCCTGTTGTTCTCTCTCACTTGCGGTATTTTTTTTTAACTTGGGTCCCTTGATGCTATGTTTTATTTACATACTAAATTGGACTATGTAATATGTTTGCATAACTTTGGTGCACACTGTGTTCACAACTCCCACTCATTTTATGGTTATCAACAAGAAGCTAGCTTATCTTTCTCCATTCTGAAACATTAGCAGTGTGGTTTTGACACTATTTCTCTTTCTCCTCATCTAATTCTCACCATTTAAAAAAATGTAACAAACGTTAGTGTATGTATTTATGCATGTTATATGTATATAAGTACAACAGGGCATTAACGCACCACTGTAATTCCGCCAGCTTTCATGTGATAAAGTTATGTTTTGAGGTAATTTGCATGCCTCAAGTGATTGTAGATGTGCCGATTTGTCAGTCTGGTGAGGTGGTAATTTAGGCGCTCTACAGTATCTCCAGATAGAGATGTAGCTTGATGAACTGGCATCCCAGACAATGCCCCCATATGGTGCCCTAGTCATCCAACAAAATAGTCCTCCAGAGCTGAGGTCATCCTACCATTCCCTGAATTGCAAAGTGGTTTTCAATGCTGATGGAATGTCTCCAGGGTGTATTTGTAGCACTCTGGTAGTTAATCCCACATTTGACACACATTTCACCTATAGCAGTACTTCCTCTGAGCACAGGTCCACAGGTGCATTGTGCAAAATAGATGCTTGCTTTTACATAAACTGCATGTAGTCACTATCCCCCAACAAAAAAAAACATTTTGTTGCATGTTGCAAGTGATACTAAGTACCTCCTGGAGCCTTAGCTGAAGATTCCTGTCTGGAATGTTAAAATTGTGGCTGAACTGCAATACAATGCTGCCCATGCTGAAGTTTGGAATGTTATGGAATGCATCTTTGAGGTGATGTCTCATACTTTCACAGTTTTGACACTTCAGGGTGGGGACAGTATTACATCCCTGACTTAGCCACAAACTAGTAGTTGTAAGTGCCATACTACAGAGCATGATCCTGTGGAAACAAACACCACAAGGGGAGAACATTGAACTAGAACAGGATAACACATGTACAGAAAGAACCCCTCCTAACTACAATGGGTACAGTATACAGCAGTGCTGGTGAAGCAGCGACATCTGGTTAACAACTATGGGTCACGGCAGTCATAAACTGACAGTGTCACACAGCTTAAACATGCTGCGCACAGTTTTATCAGGCCAAGCTGGACAGTGCAGTGTCTCGTCTCACTGTGCATCAAACATTACCTTAATACAGCACAAAATAGAGGATGTTCTGGGTTGCATTCATCATCATTTATAACAGTGGCAGGTGATACAGTAGAAAAGCAATGTTAATGCAAACTGAGTGAGACACTTGTCAGGTCTTGTATTTGACCACATAGGTATATTTTTATAGTTTTACAGTTAATATTTTACCTTTTTAATTATGTTTGGAAATAAGATTATAGACCACATTTTTATTATTTGTCAAATGGAACTATTTAATGAGTGTTATTTGAGATCTTTTATTGTGTTTTAGTGGTGCTGCGGTAGCGTTGTCGCCTCACAGTAAGACGCTGTCCTGTTCGATTCTCAGCTAGAGCGTCTTCTGTGTGGAGACATGCATGAATGGGCATACCTTCGTTGAAGGTTGTGCGTCAGAGCTGGCAACTCGGCACGTAAAAATCTACTGCCAGTCATTAGCGGACCACAGTTCCGCTGTGGTGACCCCTAACCGGGAAAAGCCGAAAGACACAACAACAACAAAATTGGTTGGGGTATGTCAGGTGATTGAGAGGGGTTTTTAAACTATGGGAATGTCTTTGTCATTTGATTCTGATGAAGTTTTGGCTACAAGCAGATGAAAGTGCTAAATCAGTTGTTTGGAATAAAAAGTTCTTGGCACTGACATCCTTGGTGCTGCTTCCTTTCCAGTTTGTGGTATTTGAGACACTTGTCACACAAATTGGGATGGGAAAACATGTCACAGGGAGTGAGGGGGTCACTCTGGCCTAGTATTTGAGACACTTGTCACACAAATTAGGATGGGAAAACATGTCACATGGAGTGAGGGGTCACTGTGGATGTGGAGACAACCAGACAAAGCATGTCCTGAGACATCTTGTAACAAGGATGGGATGCACTGCTTGATCTGGGTCTGGTTGCAGTTTGCTATGTAGGATTGCCAAGGTTAATTACTTCCTGTCAAAGAGCCGGATTACCACTGTGTGACCTGACTCCACTTTACAGATGCAAACCCTTGTGCATGCCAGGTGGTGCCAGTGCTTCAGACAGCTTCTGACAGTGATGCTTTGCATGCACCCTGAGAAGACCTGCTAACATGTTCACCTTGGTTTTGTGTCCTATCCCATGCCATGGACAACAGGTGCATTTATGATGGCATTAGAAATCATACAAACAGAGGTGGTAATTGACGTTTTGTGTGCCTCTTGAGTCCTGAATGCAGCCATGATTTTGCATTCACTAAATCCAGTGCAGAATATGTAGCAGCAGACTATGCTTGGATGAAATTCTTAGGATCACAGGATCATAGGATCATAGGAGTTTAGTAGGCTATTGACCCAGAAGTCATATCAAGCATAGCTGTTTCATTCCAATGTAATACCATAGACATGCTAGTCAATACCCAGGCTTGCATTTAGTTGTCCAGGAGGGTTGTGGGCACTATCCCTGGTAAGAATTTACAGTGCCCCATCCACTCATCCATGATCCTTTTGAACAGTATCATAGAGGTGCACTGTTTCACATGAATTGGTAGCCTAGCCTATCACTGGGAGACAAATCTGTCCCTCCAGCATGTCCTATTTAAGCTGCAGGCCATACTTAGGTCCCTAGAGTGGGTGGCTCTAATTCCATTTGATTTACAGATGTGCAGCAAGTTCATTAGGTTTGGGTATGTGATTGCTCTGTAAGCCAGGCATAAGTCTCACCTAAGAAGTCTATACGATTCAGAATATAGTGACAGGGACTTTAGTCAGTCTGTGTAAGGCACGTGCTGGATTCCCTTGATCTTCTTTGTTAGACACCTCTGAGGTCTCTCCAATTGCTACAGGTGCTTTGTATGGTACATGCTGAACGGGGCGTTGTACTCAATTATAGGCCTGATTAGTGCCAAGTATAGAGGGGTTATAAGGCAGGGCATTGATACACTTGAAATATTGAAGACACTGTGACTGTAGTGGGTGAATGACCAGCAACACCACAGAAAACATGACCACTTGGGGGGGGATCTCATTGTACATACTATCTCTCTATTTCTTGCTCATCCTCTGATTTATCCCCAGTGCTGCTTGTATCTCAGAGCACAGATGGAGCTGTGATATCATTGTACATCTCTGTGTCACTGGTGAGCATGTGTTCAGTCCTTTGTCCATCCTCTGATATTTCTATGTCCTGCCCTTCACTGGTGATACTTGTGAATGTAGAACATATGGAACAATGTGAAACCAGTGGCTTATACTACTACGGTGCCTACATGGCTTGCAAAACAAGGGTGTTCATGTGGAAAGTGACAATGTACCCAGCCTTTACTTCAGGGGTGTCAGGATGTTGTAGCACTCCTGAGGTGCCTTTGAAGAGAAACATGCATCGTGTAAATGGGATTTCCTTACTGTTAGTATATGTATGAACAGAACAGGCAAAACTGTTCTGGGTAGTGCTAACCTGGTCTGTCATCCATGGAAATTCAGAGTGCTGGACTTTCACTGCACAAAACTTCACACAGCCTTCTGGGATAGTGCATGCTGCATCACCTCCAGACCAAGACATAAGAAATTCTTCCAGCTTAGTGAGTCTTGCAAACCCTGGGAAGCCAACTGTTGTAGATTGCCCTATTTCAACAGTCTGCAATGTCTTATATTTGTTCTCACTAGTCATATTTGTGAGACAATGACAAGGCTGGACTATCACTGTTTCTGCTTTCCCCATGTCACTGATGTCCTGCAGCAGGAATTATCATAGCCGGTTCTGTAAATGTTGGTCCTCTCCCATTTTACCAAGTAGATGAAGGCCATGTTACCCAAGGGCTTGCAACAGGATCTCATTCTCTATAGTGCTGAAAGCTTCCAGCCTCTGATGGTCTGGTTGTCCTCTGAACATGTTGAATCTTGTATAAACATAGGAAACATAGCAATACATAGTCATTGTTGTTGTGAAGGGTATGTGTACAGGTAGTGTGAGTGCATCTTTTTCACATGAGCACATAGTCACAGTATGCAGGCACTAGCAGCCCTTGTACATTACAACATACCAGTTCATAGCAAAGGCTAGCTCTTAAAATGGACAAGTGAGATATGTTGCATGATAGCATCCCAGTGTACAACCCTGTGTATGACTGATATGTGATAGAATGTCAATGTTAAAGCTAACAGAAAAGGTGGTGTCCCAACTTGTTGGCTGTTTGGAACACAGACAGAGATACTTCTGACATTTGGTTGCCATGGCTGATTGTATGTATAACATAACCAATGGAAAGACCACACAGAGTTTTAGCAGGTCATGTAGCACATTTAACAAAACTGTAGCTGCTTTGGTTTCCTTGCAAAAAAAGGCCCACTTATATATACCCAGTAAACATTACTTGTCATGTTTTCCTGTGCATTTACTGCTGGAAATTTTTATAGTACATTGATGTTCTGACAGTATTACCTTTGCTACAAGAAATTGTAAGGCTAATTTGTGTGTAAGAAAAACATAGGCATACATTTCTGTGATGAAAAGCATAACCTTTTCTGTAAATGTAAAGCATAAGGAAATAAAGCTGTATAATATATGCTTAGTCCTTGTTAGGCACACTAGACCATTTATTTTATTTGTTTATCCTTTGTTGGCAAGGTTAATCCTAGTAGGCTTGTGACCTGTTTTCAGGGGAGACCAAGGTAGTAGTTATATTGACCAGTGGAAATTTGTCCAGTGTACCAGGGAAACCCCCATACTTTTTTTTCAATAAGTGCTGTGGGATATTTTACATCCATCTGAGCTGCTACCAATTCAGGCAGATGATACCTTAATCATTTCATCCAAAGGATGACTCAAGCAGGTGGGTAGCACCCCCTAATGCTGCACTGTAGTGTCAATAATGGAAAATGAATTTGATCACCTGGGGTGAGTATACAACCCACAACCTTCCTTTCCTTTCCTTTCCTTTTAGCACCAAAGTTGAGTGCATTACCTGTTGAGTATACAACCCACAACCTTATAGTCTTTCAGTACCAAAGGTGAATGTGTTTCCTGTTGAGTCACTGTCCACACTAGTATGGCTTTAAAATCTTACTGTTTTTCCATCAGTGCAATATGAGCACAATTATCAAAATAGAACCTTCAATCCTTACCCCACGAAATCCATAGATTTAAGTAACACAAGAAATAACCTTCCAAAGTACACAGTGTTACATGTGTTCCACTAAACTGCAAATAAACTGGCTGTTCATTTCCGAGCAACACACTTTTACCCTTTGGGCATCATGTAGTCAGATATATGGTTGTTGCAGGAATATCTCTGAACTGTGTGATTGCGACTTTGTGCACCAGAGTCTACTGTGCTGCTTATGTATAAGGCATGTATCAGATGGAAACACATCACAATGCACATGCAGGACACTTAGCCATGTGTCATGTACTCAGATTGCATGACGTTGCACTCTTCCGGCTACAAAAACGCATGGAGCGGTACATGCCTTTGTATGCTATCTTGCTGTGGGTTGTGGAGTGAGTTGCTCGTTGACGTGCAACATGTAGATGAAACTGAATCAAGAAGAGTAGCTCCCACATGGTACATAAAAATGCTAAAATCTTTTTTTATTTCTTTTTGAAGGGCTTTAGGAACAAGCTGATGGGTGTGTATGATGGCACACTTTAAAAAAAATGGCTGTCTGTAACATAAGCCAGACATTAACAAGGACTACATTATTCTCTTGGTGAAAGCTGGCATCATTATGATGACCTCAGGCAATGCTACCCTGACCTCTTCCGTCATGGAAGTAGAAGTTCAACAAATTCTCCCAGAGATGTACTGTTAAGGATTAATTTAAATACATTTTCTCATACCTGTTGCATCCCTGTCAGTTGACTGGGTACTGGTACTGATTGTGATGATGTGTGCCTTTATCTTACAGCACGTGAAGAATGAGGGTTGACCCAGGTGGGCTGTCACAAAGACTGATAGCACAGTGGGGAGACTATAACTGGCATATGATTTATGGTGCACTGTATATCATGATATACTGTGGTATGTCACACCATTGCCAACATTCTCATTTTGTGTCTATTATGCAGGTCCAGATGAACAGGAAGGTGAAAGACAGGTACCCCCACCATAGCCCACTTCTGTTGCAGGCCAGGGTGGTCCTAGTGATAGAGATGGTACTGCCTTGAAGATGTGGACTGAAGGTTCCTCTCATGCAGCAGCATTTGGTGGAGACAGTGATGGAGAGACATCTAGATGATGCCTTGGCCATTTAAAAAGATTGCTGAAGCTGATTGCAAATCCACTTGTGTGGCAGGCCTTGGTCATCAAGTCAACAGAGGGTACATAGGTTCATGCTATTGGCTACATGGAATCATCAGCTGCTGTTGATTCTGTGTAGGTTGCCCTCTGAGCTGGGCTGATGGTCCTTCTGCAGCTAGCACCACCCTAACTCCCTTTCTTCTATATTGTACATCATAGCTTGTACATAGTTCGGCCCTCCCCATCAACATTTGTCCACCTTCGTTATGTGTCTTTTCATCCCAACTTCATGTCAGCACAACCACTTGTATTTGCCTATATAATTTCATGTTTTGTCTACTTGCCCCAATAGACTTTCAACACTGTCTCTGCCTACCCAGTTTTCTCTTCTCTTGCATCCTATAGTCCTTGTAATTTCTATCTTTATATAAAAAAGGAGGGTACACCCCTCCAGAAATGTCATCCTGTGTTTCCTAACATGCATTCTCCCATGTGCTGTTCTTCTGTGATTGTCTCTCCTTGCTGTCATTTCCCTTTTCTACTTCTTATGCACTTCTTTTTCACCATGTTTTGTTGCTGATAAGAGTGGTAATTTTTTTCTGGCCACTCAACATTGAACAATATCCTTAAGGTAAACTTTTCCATGATGCTTTGCCCCACTCTGCTGCCAAGTGGCACGTACTGCTGCAGAGCATGCTGCCAAGTGTGATGGCACGTACTGCTGCAGTGCATGATGCCAAGTGTGATGGCATGTACTGCTGCACAACATGCTGCCAACTGTGATGGCATGTACTTCTGCACAGCATGCTGCCAAGTGTGATGGCATGTACTGCTGGACAGCATGCTGCCAAGTGTGATGGCATGTACTGCTGGACAGCATGCTGCCAAGTGTGATGGCACATACTGCTGTACAGCATACTGCCAAGTGTGAGGGCATGTACTGCTGCACTGCATGCTGCCAAGTGTGATAGAATGTACTGCTGGACAGCATGCTGCCAAGTGTGAAGGCACATACTGCTGCACAGCATGCTGCCAAGTGTGATGGCACGTACTGCTGTAGAGGATGCTGCCAAGTGTGATGGCATGTACTGCTTCACAGAATGCTGCCAAGTGTGATGGCATGTACTGCTGCACTGCATGCTGCCAAGTGCGATGGCACATACTGCTGCACAGCATGCTGCCAAGTGTGATGGTACATAACTGCTGCACAGTATGCTGCCAAATGTGATGGCACATACTGCTGCAGAGGATGCTGCCAAGTGTGATGACACGTACTGCTAAAGAGGATGCTGCCAAGTGTGATGGCACATACTGCTGCACAGCATGCTGCCAAGTGTGATGGCACGTACTTCTGCACTGCATACTGCCAAGTGTGATGGCATACACTTCTGCACTGCATGCTGCCAAGTGTGATGGCATGTACTGCTGGACAGCATGCTGCCAAGTGTGATGGCACATACTGCTGTACAGCATACTGCCAAGTGTGATGGCATGTACTGCTGGAGAGCATGCTGCCAAGTGTGATGGCACATACTGCTGTATAGCATGCTGCCAAGTGTGGTGGCTTGTACTGCTGGACAGCATGCTGCCAAGTGTGATAGAACGTACTGCTGGACAGCATGCTGCCAAGTGTGAAGGCACATACTGCTGCACAGCATGCTGCCAAGTGTGATGGCACGTACTTCTGTAGAGGATGCTGCCAAGTGTGATGGCATGTACTGCTGCACTGCATGCTGCCAAGTGCGATGGCACATACTGCTGCACAGCATGCTGCCAAGTGTGATGGCATGTACTGCTGCACTGCATGCTTCCAAGTGTGATGGCATGTACTGCTTCACAGCATGCTGCCAAGTGTGATGGCATGTACTGCTGCAGAGGATGCTGCCAAGTGTGATGGCACATACTGCTGCACTGCATGCTGCCAAGTGTGATGGCACATACTGCTGCATAGCATGCTGCCAAGTGTGATGGCATGTACTGCTGCACAGCATGCTGCCAAGTGTGATGGCATGTACTGCTGCACAGCATGCTGCCAAGTGTGATGGCAAGTACTGCTGCAGAGCATGCTGCTACATGTGATGGCACATACTGCTGCAGAGCATGCTGCCAAGTGTGATAGCATGTACTGCTGCAGAGCATGCTGCCAAATGTGATGGCATATACTGCTGCAGAGCATGCTGCCAAGTGTGATGGCATGTACTGCTGCAGAGCATGCTGCCGAATGTGATGGCATGTACTGCTGCAGAGCATGCTGCCAAGTGTGATGGCACATACTTCTGCACTGCATGCTGCCAAGTGTGATGGCATGTACTGCTGTAGAGCATGCTGCCAAGTGTGATGGCATGTACTGCTGCAGAGCATGCTGCCAAATGGGATGGCATGTACTGCTGCAGAGCATGCTGCCAAGTGTGATGGCACATACTGCTGCCGAGCATGTTGCCAAGTGTAACAGGGCTTCTGTTTGTAGTGGTACAAGCTGCTCCACTCTGCTTTGCAGAACATGACTGCTATCTCTAGCTATTTCATTCTCCTTTACTCTACTAATTATAATGAGACCTGAGATATCAGGCATGTTACCATGCAGCTCTTATCTCCCAGGTAGATCATGTTCTTCTATTCCCATGAATAGCATGAGATGCACAAAATACTCGTATCTGCTATTCAGTAGCTTTGGGCACTTGGAGCAATGCTCAGTACATAACTGAATGGTGACATTTGCGTGGCAGTAAGCTCCACCTCATTGTTGCATGTATATTTAGTGTTGTAGTGATGTGGATCATAGCTTATCTGCACGTCAGTGCAGTTTTTTTTTTCTTTTAATTAGTCCTACCTATGTATCAGCTTCAGAAAGGCAGGTATCTTGCCAGTAAGTTGTTACTCTTTGACAGACTGCTGTTTGTAATTTGAGACTCCATAGTGGTAATGTAGTTTTCAAATGGTATATTTATTATATAAATTCAAATTACAGAGATGGGTAAAAGTTTTATAATAGCAGCTTTAACAGCCACGGAAACAAAAGTTTTCTTGAGTATGGCAGAAAATCTCTGCGTTGGTATCCCTTTCTGTTTATGAAGGAACAACAGTTTATAAGTTAATCTTCCACTAGGTGGAGCCAAACTGCTGCTGTTAGTTTTTAAAGGCGACATTTCTTTCTGTAAATCCAGCAGCAGGGTAGTCTTAAAAAAGACAGCCTGACCATTTTGAGATTTTAACATTTTTGTAATTTACTGGTACTGTATTAGTAGTTTTTTTTTTTTTTCAATTATTTTATAAACCCATATGATGACCAAGTAAGGTGTTTCACTGGCAATGAGTAAATTTGAATAGAGCTACTAGTAATATCCTTTGTCAACGTGAATTTCTTGTGCAGGCTAGGAAAACATGGGTGATAATAGGATATTATAAAACACTGTCACACATAAACATGTGAGAGCACACACACACACACACACACACACACACACACACACACACACACACACACACACACACACACATATTCTTTTCCTCAATAGATAGCATTTTTTGAAAAGAAATGCCTGATCTGTTAAAATAGCACCAAATCAACAGCTTTAAAAAAATAATAATTTTATTCTATCACACTTAGCGCCTCAACCATACTGTGTTCAAGAAAGTATAACAATACACACACTCAACAACTTAAATAAATTTAAACAAATAAAAATTACAACTCAGTTATACAATTAATTAATAAAAATAATTAACTTAATGAAAATTTCCATTCTAACTCTTGATTTAAGCCATGAGGCTTCAGGGCTCCAAATGTTAAGATATATATAGTTAATTTGTATATTAATAATTTATCTAAATATTTCCCTTTTCTTTCATTATACCATCTAGAACATACAAAGTTATTTACCACATGGAGAATTAATAGGGACCTGTAGAGCAAGTAGTAATTGGGCTGGCCCATCTTAAAATAATTTGTCAGTAGAGGCTATGAAGGAGATGATATTGAACAAGCATGTTAGAGGAGCAATAGTTTGCCCAGAAATTATTTTATAAAATATGCTGAAAAAATGTTTTGTATGAAAGTAATATGTTAAGTGATTATAAGAGGAAGGTTGATGAAAAAAATCATATATTTTTATGACTGAATACAATTTATTCACACTAGTTCTGATTAACTTGATTAATAAATGTTGAGGTGTTTTGAAGCAAGACCCCATTTTATCAGCTGTACTGGAGAATAATCCTAAGGTTTCTTTCCTGAGGGGAAAAATGTAACTGATTGTGTAGTTCATAGTAATTTTAAGAGACCTATAATGGTCGTATCAAGAGGAATCACTAGTGGACGAATGTTGCCTTGCGGTTGCTGTAATACTTGTATTGATTTCCCATTATATAAAATTAAAGGAGGATATTTGTTATGAAGGATAAAATTTATCTGCTTGAGTAAGGGGTTTATTTATGCAATTTGATGTTCTTGTAACTTACTATATATTGGGGAAACTACTAGAAGCTTTAAGATATGAATGCAGGAACTTTTAAATAATAGGCCTAATAAAGGTGAAAGTCCATTAGTAGAACATTTTAATGACATACATCTAGGTAATATGTCTGATTTTAGATATGCAGTCTTGGAAAAAGTGATGAAATAAAAGGGAAATATTTAGATACCTTAATAAGATATAAGGAATCTATACATATTTTAAAATTGGAACTCTGAAGATGCTTGGCTTAAATTAAGTGTTAGAGTAAAAATTTTTACTGAGTTAATTATTTTTTTATTAATTATTTGTATAACTCAGTTGTAATTTGTATTGATTCAAATTTGTCATTTAAGCTGCTTAGTGCATGTATTGGTATACTTGAAGACTGTCTGATTGAGGCGCTACAGTTGTGATGGAATAAAGTTCTTTTGTTTTTTTGTTTTAAGATGTTTTGCTGTTTTACTGCTTTTGATGATTATCATGGTTTTACAAAGTAAACAGACAAGACTGATTTTTAGTCCAAGCTAAATTCACTTAACAGTCAAAGTGAGAGGCAACTGGTGCATTGCTTGCTTTGTGAGCATTGCCAAAAATATGCCCAGTACATATAAAATAATAATAATACTTAGATGTTACTGTCAGTATCACTAATGGAATAAGTGTTATGATTTAATTGTTAGTGGTATTGGTGTGGGACTAATATCAAAGGAGACTAGGGTAGTTGCACTCTTTAATTCAGAATCAGTGTTCACGGCTAGAATTACTTTTAATTTCAACGCTCATGTTTTTGCTGTGAGATATGTTTTTCATTTGGATAGTGAACTCCTTTTCACTACACAATAACATGATTTCCTTCCTATATCTCATGTAAGTGCCATAGCAAATAACTTGGCATGTTTTCTTTTCACTGTACAGTGTATCTCCACAAGAGATCTTCACAGGCATTCTAGATATTGTTTGCAGGCCTCAATTTGGTTGGAACTCGATCTGCCATTAGTATGTTATAGGATTTTGCTCTGTATTGCTGTCTTTCATCTCTTGTTTTAGGACGTTATGTGACATACTAAGCTGCTTTACTATTTAGTATTGTGGCAGTACCAGGCATCTATAAAAATGAGCTGGGTTGGCGTATATATCTCAACTGTACATGAGCATAGTGCTCACATAATAAATTGCAGCAAAACAGTATTCATGGCCACCCGTTCGTTGTCTCCTAGCAAAATACATCAGGGAGAAAAGTAGATATGAGGCAATTAAAATATTTATTTTGCTGCACAAGACTCTTTTTGGAAAAACTGATTAGTTTATACTAGCTGTGGAGATGTTGTCACTATATATTGATAGAAGTGAATAGTTTCTCATGGTGTATGACAGTCCCAAAGATAAGTACATGATAACAATACTCAGGTTGATGGTGCTTTCATATAGGCCCCCTTGTTTATAAAGATAGTGCTGACAACTTAGCACACACTATATTTAGTATATAGTAATGTCACTAGTTTGATTCATAAACATGGATTATGCTATTGAAATGCTGCTGCAACAGATGTCTGAATTGCATACAAAGCAAGAGAATCCCACTTGTCTCTCCACTGGTGAGGGAAAGTTTGTGGTTGCTTAGTGACTACATTGGGAGTTGTGATTTCTCAGGTGGAGACTGGGAAAACCACTTCCCATGTTTGAGGGAAGGTGGTGTGGCTGCTTGCTGGCAATGACTTTTGCAGATGTGAAGATGTTTAGTGCGATCATCCTACTGTAAGTCCCTAGTCCACTCTGTGAGTAAAGTGTCCATGGGGGAAATGTTAGGGTTAAGTGAAAACCCTTGAATCATCTGCATTGGATGTCTGAATGATGGCTCCTCCAGTTTGACTGTCATTCCAGTGATGGAGAGCAAAATGAGCCATTTGTCTGACTGGGAGAGAGCTGATGACTGACAGCTGAGGCACAGGCATGTTTATGAATAGTCTGTGGGTTATGTATGTGTATTTTAAGATATGCTAACCTTACACCCATGGTAGAGTAATTATAAAATTATATTCACAGTCTGCGTCAAAATTCATTTCAGGCACAGGATCATAAAAATTAAGGATAGATCACTAAAATGTTAAATGGACACCTTGAACACAAACTTTTGATACTAGTAGAAGGGTTTTGTTTCAGTTAATGCAACTGACAACCCATTGAAAGCATGACACTTTATGCTGCTGAACTGCAACAGTATGCAGCAAACTATAACTTAAGTGGACGAAGCATTAAGGCAGAGATTCCTGACTGGTATTTGCAGTGAAGCTTGCTAGAAAAAGCTGATATCTGAAAAAAAACTTAGGGTTCTCAAATGCATATGAACTAGCACTAAGAATGGAAACAGCAGGGAGAGATACACAACAGCTGGGGAAGCATGAGGTGCTTGCCAGTGCAGTGCATTAAGTTGAAAGTCATATGAATAACCAGAAAGGTAAAACAATATATTATTGTAGTAGCACAAAAATAACGACCCACAGGGCTAAAACCTTAAAGAAGCAAAATGCCATAATTACGGTAAGCTGGTATGTGTAAGGTAAATGTAGCAAAATGCAAACCTTAATTCCTTCCTTCGGCTTTTCCCAGTTAGGGGTTGCCACAGCGGAACTCCGGTCTGCTAATTTTTGGCAGTAGATTTTCACGGTGCCGAGGTGCCAGCTCGATGCTCAACCTTCAACGAAGGCACGCCCATTCACTCATGTCTTTCGAATGCCACTCGACTGTGGGGAGGACATGCAGACTCCACACAGAAGGCGCTGCAGCCGAGAATTGAATGGGAGAACCTTTTGCTGTGAGGCGACAACGCTACCGCTGCACCACCGCGGCTGTACTAGTGAATAGAAATAAACATTTTTGTAATATGAAACATATTTAAAAAAAAAAAGAACAGACATTCTTTTCAGTATTAAGATTTGATAGAAAAATGTTTCTGGTAAACGAAAAGCCCTGGCCAGTAGAGTAATACAGCAGCAGTGTATATTTTGTATGAGAAATGTTTTAGTCAATGTTTCCAAAGAGGGCTATGAAAGCTACCACATTTAAGCTTAACTGTGTATTGAAGAGAATTTGTCAGTATTGGGTTAGTTTATGGGTTCAAAATGCTGTGAAAAGCAAATCAGCATTTTTATTTATTTTGTTAAAACTGGTAGTGTAGAACTCCAGGCCAATGGACTTTTTCAGATTCAACCCGGACCACTGTCTGGTTAAGTGGTTTGCTCAGAGTCATACAGGAAGCAAAAAAAGAAGAAGAATGAAGTGTTGATCCGCTAAGAGAAAATACAAGGACACAAGAACAGGTACATGACTGGACCAAAGTAGTTTTTGTAGTTACTTAAGCTTTTGGGCTGGCAGGATCCCTTTGTTGGGAGTTGTTACTGATGTTAGATAAAGTGCTTAAATGTTCATTTGCTCCTAGAAAGGGAAATACATAATTTATTTCCAACTGGCTAAATAGACACTTGCCAGATTGGGGAAAATGTGCAACTCAGATGTTTAATTTGGCCTCAGAGTCAGATACTGTGTGTGTGTGTGTGTGTGTGTGTGTGTGTGTGTGTGTGTGTGTGTGTGTGTGTGTGTGTGCACGCGCGTGTGTGCATGTGTGTCTGTGTGTGTGTGTGTGTGTGTGTGCGCATGTGTGCATGTGTGTGTATGTGTGTGTGTGTGTGTGTGTGTGTGTGTGTGTGTGTGTGTGTGTGTTACAGTAAGGATGGATGCAGAGGAAATTAAATCCTGGACTACAGAATGAAATTTATCAAACTTTCTAAGTCATAATCCTCATTGCTCACCACCAGAACAGTTTCCATTAGTTGTGGTGAAAGGACATCATTCTGCTTTGTGTGAGACACAGTATTATGATTGTGTCTCTGATTTTAACCATGTTATGTGCTGAAGACATGGATGCCTAGACATTCACCTAGAGGTGAATCTTGTTATCCATGTAGAGAACATATAATTGGTTACAATCAGTGAGACCTGATCATAACTCTTTGTAGTGCATTGAGTTTTATTTACTCCATGTACTATCGGATACAAAAGAAGAAAAAAGTGAAATGTTATACTGGCTTTGAAAGCCATTAAAGTATGTAGTGAGTGCTGTCACATAAGACAGCTAGTAAATATAACTGGAAGAAAAAGCCCAGGAGAGTTTATTTAGTTAAATAAGTTATTTACGTACTGACATCTATACATTTTCCAGAATGAAAATATGAGGCAAGATATAAGGACATTTGAGAGTGAAGGAACATCTTCTTCCTGAGCACCAACCTGAAAAGTGCTTAGGGGGTGTGTAACAGTTGTTGCACACCTCTAAAATGCTGTTACAGTTAGGTCTCATGCTACAGAAGTACTTTACAGGTTTGTCTCTTTTCCTGTTTTGGAACATAATCGTGGCACACCATGCACTACAAACTTATTACAAAAGTTTGTGTTAAACTGGAAACAGATAAAGTTTGTGAGGCAAAGTTTGTGGAATGAGTTAGACTGTAGATGTGCTAGAAATGCATATGTTTCACAAGGAAATGAATGAACTATATGCTATGAAAGTCCCCAGTATTGTTGTGAAACCCTGCATTTTAGTTAATCCAAATATTTCTTCATAACACCGTAAAAGTAGATCTACAATATTCATAAGGAAAGTGGCTGTAAATGAAGGATTAGACTAGGTAAAAGAAATATCAGTCCAGTGAAACACAGTGAATGGCCTGTACCTGCTGTTCCAGAAGTAACTAATTTCTTTTTTATGTTCATTACAAGTCAGCCTTAAACCAGGCTGCTAACACAAAAATATATTCATTACCAACAGCCGAAGACTTAATGTCTATGCTGGATAGTGCAACTGTGTCCTTCTTTGTGTGTAGCTTGCCATTTTGGGGTGAGCTCTGCATTTTTCATTTTCCAAAGAACTACAAAAAATAATTATTACAATTTGAATGTATAACTGTTCCTATAATGAGTTATTAGTCACTGGGAAGATAGAATAAGCACTAACAAGAACAGAACTCTTAAAACTGGTAACAATAGCACTGAATTAAAGATAGCTTTGTTTGATAGGCCTCTGACTCAAAATAATGATAAACTGGATTATTTTATGACTATTGTGACACCCCACCACTGGCCCAGTAATCAAGGAGCCTCAATCCTTACCACTGGCAACAGTTGGGGATGTACACAATGGGAGAATGACAAGTACACTCATACAGTAAAGTGCAGTTTCCCTTAAGAGCACACACAGAGATCACAGTCAGTCAGTCTGGAGCTGGTTTCTCCCTCTTTCTGCAGATCCCCAATAAGACTGTCCACTGGAACAGCTGTAGAGTAGAGAATTGAGCTGAGTGGCCAAGCCAAGACTTCCTCTCTGTCCAACCAGTGCTTCATGTCCCTGCCCAATTAGCTAACACATGCACACTTTGAGATCTGATGTATACATAAACACACACACACACACACACACACACACACACACACACACACCCTGGGAAAGGCTGGCACAGGTTCACTAGCTATGCCCCCTTTTGCCCAGACTATAAGGTCATTATTACTGCCACCAGCCAACTCTTTATCAGCTACTTTAAGGCCCTTAACAAAGGGTGTCCATTGTTACTGTGTAATGTTACTATAAATTCAAATGGTTGTTAGACCAAGAGTAAGGCTGTTAGGAGTGGCCCACACAGTGTCACCAAATAAGTATGCAAATACTCTCAGAGCTTAACTATGTCTCACAAATATCAGCCACGATGATACGTTTAAATATATTTAGTAATAAATAATAAAAGAACAAGTAAATACACAGTAAATAATCACAGTAACTTCACAAGTTCAAAATCACAGGAAATATTTTAAACAAAACATTGCAGGCCAGTCTGCAATAAATAAAGAAAACATCTCAGCTATACTTCACTATATTCCTAACTGTATCTAAGAGAAATTACTGTACCCTAGACTTACTTATTCATAGCAAGGCAAGACAGATGTGGTTAGTGGGTTTTCCAGCTGATGTCAGGTCAAAGACAAAATACAAAACGCACTGTCTCTCAGAAAGTTCTTAAATTAATATGTCAAATGTTACTGCTGGGTTAGCTTGCAGGATGGCATCACTTCTTGTCATCTGAGTTTAGTTCTCAAGTTAAACCCCCATTGCTAGAAACTGCCAGCCATTAATATCTGCCTATGAAAAATATATAACTCTTATATTTTTGCAGCTGCTGGAAGACATAAAACAATAAAACACAAGACAATGTAGAAGGCTCCATAGTTTTAGACATCCTGTCTCCTTGCTGCATTGAAACCATCTTTTATGGTGCAGTTATGAAATTATTTAATTTCAACTATTTTCCTGAACTTTTATAAGTTAACCTTCTATGTTCTAGTTTCCACTGTTAAAATATATGCATTTACACAGTTACAATAGTTTATGTCCATTTCTGTTCTCTTCCAGTAGGGTACATTGTGTACACATCACTAAGCTGAGTACTCTACAAAATATTTCTTTAGCACACATGTTTGTACAAACCATCTTATGTGACCTAAAGTTCTAATGCATTTGTAACACAAGCATTGAATCATGTTGATATTCACAAATGACACATAACCACTTACAACATTTCAGATAGCTGGGATGGCAGTATCTCCTTCTGTCACACTTTTATATAAATCATATTAATATTCACAAATGACATACTTATTTACAAAATTCCAGCTAGCTGGGGTGGCAACATCTCCTTTTGTTACACCTATATTGACAAAATGTTTAACAAATGGCTTTGATATAATATCAGGAGACTTGAAGGCCTCTGTGTCAGGCAGAGAAGGTTGTAAGTGAAACAGGGATGAATTTGTAAAGTAGATCAAACTACTAGAAGTAGGGTACAAACAAATAATAAATAAAACAACATGGAAATACAATAAATTGGATATAACATAGGTAGAGAAAGATATAATCCAGAAATATGAAATTTTATCAGAATTGCATAAATCTAATCACTTAAGTATCAAATGAATAATAGAAGCTAAGGATGACATTAGTAGAACAGAGAATGATAGTCCTAGAAAGACATATTATTGAACAGTCAGTAATCAGTAATTTTATGGAAGTGGCAATAAAGAATGATGTCAGTACATATTGCTGACTCATGGAAGTTATTCCATTGGTTTATTAAAAAACTATTAGAGAACTATGTCCCTAATGTTTTAAGAGACAAAAATTTAAATGCCCTTTGAGGACTAAAAATTAGAAGCAAGTAAAAAGAGAACGATCTATGGAAGACATAAAAGAAACCCAAGGTCTCTTTTTGGAAATTGTTACATAAAACAAGATCTGAATGTTAAGGTAAGCTAAGTGAATATATATTCATTAAACAAAAACACTTTATAAACACTTTAGGAACAATGAAAATAGTTGTCATGCAGTGCTTAATTTAACAATAAATGATGTTCCCATAACTAACTCATATCTTATTCAAAGTATGTGTTGAAAACATTTCTAGTGTTCTTGCTAAAAAGATTCTAACTTTAAGGACACAATGTCTTTTAAATTTGAAAGCCATCCATTAATAACTCAATCATCTTTGGGAAAAGCTATTAAACAATTGAACCACACACAACAGCTGGTCCTGATGCTTTGAATTACTTTTTCCTCACAACGCTAAGAGACCAAATAGCTGACCGCTTGCTGTCAAATCTAGGTCAGTTGCCTCCCATATTAGCTGATATCTGTTAATGTTGGAGGCACTTGATCTAGATTTGACAGCTGATATGGTGCATTTGAACTTAGCTACAGTATTTGAAGTAGTTGCCCATAAGGAGATATGAAGGATTGTAAATAAAATTAATATTATACAATAAAGGTCTTAATTATTCAAAAATGTGTATGCTGATTGGACAGTCAGCATCCTCATTGTTAATCGAGCATTCCCAAATGGAAAAAAAGTTTGTATGGAATTAATTTTCTCCACATTGCTAAGCACACAATTTAAACTTTTACAAATGCTTTCCTACTATACTACACAGAATACAACTGTAGTAATTAAAAAAAAAGAATGAAAAGAAAAAGAAGAAACTATGGCTCTCCATACTTGACAGGGTCATGCAGACTGTGCTCAGAAGGTACCTTAAAGGACTCATCTGTATCTTATAAAAAAAATATGTAGGAAAGGCACCCTGGTGGTCTAATGAAAAAGTTAATAAAATGGACAAAAACACAGTACAGTGGACTCCTAACTACATAAAAATAAATTAATAAATCAAAAATAAACCAGAAGCAGTATCGGTGTAATGTAAAGGCATTTGCATGTATAGTCAGATATATGCTTGGTACATATGACTGGTACATATGCAGTACTCTTTGATGCCCAAGACTTATCAAATATGGAGGAAGAACACTTTAGTCCATTTATACAATGACATTATTTAGAAGAGGTAAGAGTTTTTATTCTTATATAGTGTCATTGTATAATCCACTAATCCACTATTCGCCCTTGTGATCAATCCATGCCAACCACGAGTAAATCCTGCATTACCCATACCCAGTCATGGATTATTGCTAAATTAATGAATATATTTGTAGGTGGATTAGTTACTGGCTGTGGAACAGGAAATACAGAGCCAAAATTAGACAGTCTGTTTTTGAACTTAGGAATGTAGAAATGGGTACCTCTGGGATCAGTTCTTGGTTCTGCATTAGTTACATTATTCATGTCTGAGTTTTCCATACTCAAAAATACTTTGGTGAATAAATTTGCAGATGATAGGAAAGTTGGTTATATAGTTACAAACTTGAAAGATCAACATGGCTTGCAGGACTTTCTGGATATATTGGGACTTTGGTCGAGGAAGAGTAGTATGAAGTTCCATACAAATAAAACTAAATTGATGCACTTAAAGGGTAATAACCCTTTTTACACATTTGCAGTAAATAACATGATTCTGGGTAAAATGAATCCTATAAGAGATCTGGGCGTGTTGTTTGATAATAAGTAGACATTTATGTAAACTTACTTGAGATCATAAGAACATTTTATTGCATTATTAGGGATATAGTACTTCCAGTCTGTACTAGGGATGAAGAGGTGCTCATCCCACTCTATAAATCAGTAGTGAAGCCCAGTACAGAATATTGTACATCAGCTTGTTCTTCTGTTTGAGGAACTAGAGACTTGAAAAGATTCAAAGGTTCTACACAACGTAGATTATGAAACTAAGAAAATACAGCTACAATCCAAGATTGCAGAAAGTATCTCTGTGCATTATAAAGTACAGGTTAATGGGAAGTGACCTTAGATTGATACACAAATCTGGGTATCATAGTAGTTATGCAGAACATATAAGTATTGAAATAAAAGAACATGACATACAAACTAGGAATAAACAGCTGTTTATAGAGGTATCAAAGTTTAGTTCTATAAGACAAAAAAGAGATTTTTCTATACAAGATCAGGATTGTACTGGAATGCTTTACCTCTAAAAATAAGGAAACTGGACAAATTGTATGCTTAAGTTGGGTATGAATAGTTGGCTGGGAAGAAGAGTTTATAATTCTTTGTTAAACGGTATCAAAATCTTTGAAGGCATAATAGTAGGTTTTGAGTTTGTTTGCTTGAACTTTGAACTTTAAATGAATACCACAGTAATTTACAAAAAGTAAACCAGAGGTTGCAGAAATGGTCTGAGAATAAGACAGAAAAAGGAAAAAAAGACTCAGTGAGTTTGGAAAATCAGAGATTATTTTGGGTATGCATTTAATAAGAAAGGGATTTGTCCTTTGGCTAAGAAGATGAAAACTATTCATGATGTCTTACCATGTGTGTGAAAAAGCTGCAGACATTTCATTATGGCTTAGTGAACCACTACTGGCATGTGTGTATGTTATCAGAGCACAGTATTGCACCCTTGTATAAAATGCTAAAGTAAAATATTCCATGGGAGCTGAAACATTGTAACAAAATATAGTTAGAAAGGGTAAAGATTGGCTAATGTGTGATAAAGGTGTTGATATCTTGACCAAGAACAGGTACTTCTTGTTCAGCATATCATTGCAGAGCTGTGGCCTGTGGGTGTTCAATTATCTAATGCTCTTCGTTGATTATGGCTAGAGCACTGTTTCTACAACATAGAAAAAATAATCACAATATGAGAAAGAGGTTCTTAAAGTAAAGAAATTGTATCAGTACCTGTTGGGTAGAGTACTCAAGCTGATAACAGATTGTAAACCGTTTTTAACTTTGTGTGCAAAGCACAACTCCAGTAAGTTGTTCGGACATTAAATCTGCACTGTTGCCCATAGTCCTACACAAGAATTACCATCTGGCATAGGATAGACCACTGCTACAGACCATTGATTAAAGTACTTTGTGCTATGGATTTGTAAAATTTAGATTCAGATCTTCACACATAGCAGAGAGCAGATTTGTGCATTATGCAGTATTCCTCCCCAATATTTACAGAAATTGCTGATGTATTTGCATTCACCTAATGAAGTACACAAGGAGCACACTCATATGTATCTGCTATTAAAATGCTATCTCATACACAACTTTACTACTCTGTATCTTCTGTCAACAAAGGAGAGTGGTGAGATACCATACTCCTGAAGGTCACTACATGGCTTCCCAAAAGGTCATTACAACCTGTCACCCAGTTTAGCTGTCACCCGTCCTTGGGATCTGATCAGCTTGATTCAAACCATAGTCTGTTTCCCCTTCGCCCACATGCACTTAGAATGCCTCACTGTAAACAGTGGAACCCTCTAACTGACAGAACACCTGTTCTTTTTCCACATCAGACAGCATACACTCAACCAAACACAACTACCTGGCTAGCTCTCTTGAGACTGCAGTTGCACTCTGGATCTTAGTGGGAGCTTGGGAACATTTGTGGAGCAGCTATGCTGTGGTTTAAATACCTAGGTGGTTCACCCTGCCATGCCACATTCTTCTCCTCTGTGTGCAGTTGACTTATGTATTAATCCCAGCTACTCCTTCTTCTGGGTGCTAAACCAAAAGAAAAAAATAATCAGTCCACAAAGAAATACCATGCAAGTCTAAGCTGTCTTCCTCTTCATGTAAAGTTTGGTGCAGGCATGTATTTTATGTGATGTAGCACAGATGGTATTCTCCATTAAAGAAATTGTTCATTACCTTAAGAGTAGAATGCATAACACCCTGGTATGCTGATATCACAATGTTGATATCTATGTGATGAGAATAGAAAGGTAAAGTTTGTGATTTTTCATATATATATGTTATCCTTAAAATCAACTTGTAACAAAAACTAAATAAATAAATAATAAGTAACGTGCAAATTGAAATCAGCAGGTAGTGTTTCATAAGTCTGGTGTCTAACATCTGTCATTTTAATTTCTGGGAGGCATGTTTCCCAGTTCATGTCCCATTCAGATTGTTACCATTGATCCAACAAACAGCATCTGGCAGAATTCTGTCTGGCTAATGCTTATTTATCTGAGGGCTTGAAACACTTAATTCATAGCTGGGATAGTCTGTAACAATCTAATATTCTAGAAGTTTCCCACAGATGCTTAAAAGACTGAGAAGTGATACCTGCCTAGTTATAACATTATTTGGTCATACAGAAAATATAGTGCTGCAGGAGATGTTTCAGTACTATTCAAAGGGGCAACCTCACATTTAGGACAAGAAAGGAAAAACTATTTTTCCATATTCTACAGAAAGAAATAATGTGCTGTCCCAAAGTTTTCCCTCTCAGTAACCTATATCTATATTCTATATGGACTACACAAATCTTTTGCAGATGAGACATTTCAGTGACTCATGTCCCATGATAACGTATAGTTCATCATTATGAGCAACATACATGTTGATCAAAAGCCCTTGGATGATTGTTACTATCCACCATTACAGTTGGTCTTACTAAATTGGTAAACATAACACCAATAGTAAATGTAACCTCTGGCTGTGAGAGCACACTAGACTGGGCACTTAAAACGGAAGCAAGTATTGTCAAATATGCAGGAGCCATGCCTGAATCCATCAATAACCTCTTGCCTACATTTATTATGTAGGTTCATCCACATGCCTGGTAGCTGCAGATGTTTCGCTTCTACATAAGTATGAGGTGTACTTATGGTAGTGGCTCCAGTCAAGTTGTGCAAACATTAAACTGGATCATATTATACCACTTGTCATCTGATGATGCTGTTCATTGTCTCAGTTCAGTGTTTTTTAATGTATTCAGCATCATGACTCCCTTCTGCAAAAGGACCTTGATAATGGTCTACATCAAGAATAGAACACCTTATACAGAACAGAGATCATCTGTTGCTCATCTCTAGACATTCCAAGCTAAAATCTGACCTCTCCAATTTAAGGGAGGCCTATAACTGATTGAAATAAAGCTAATTATCACTATTGGAATGACTTTCTTTCTTTCTTTAAAAACAATGCATCCATTCTAAACATTCAAGGATACTGTAGTATAACATAAAAAATGATTTGATACAAAATAAAACTTCAGTCCATCACCCTTTTGTCATCCAAGTGACTCTGCCCCCACATTTTTATTTTTAATTTCAGCACAGACTGGTCACCCAAATTCAGTATTAAATGACAGATCTATGAAAGAGAGGACTGCACCTAGTATCTTAGAAGAGGCACTTATTTTAATCCTGTACATTTTCCTTATCTCCTTTATCAAAAACTGTAGAAAGTTATTTCACTCAGAACTATTTCAATACCTAAGGAATTACAACCTCATTTCAAATTCACAATATGGCTTCAGGTCAAAATATTGGACTGATGCTGCCCTGTTGGATATTGCCATGTATATCCATGTCAGTTAGATCATGGCTGATATGTTAGATCAGTCTTTTTTGGACCTCATAAATTTAGTGGTTCATAGGTTTTGTTGTCAAGGACAAGACTTACTGGACTGGCTTCAAGATGCTTGATAACTGTATCCCTGTACTGATATTTTCCATTTGCTATCATCCCTTACTTGCTACCCTCTGTTTCACTTAATATCAATTACCAAAAAACAGGTAGAAGATCCTGTTAACAATGTACCTCTCCAATGCAAAACTTTCAACTCCGTAACACATTTATCAAGTCTAAAAATGGGCAGTGAGCCCCTCTGCAAACCACTAACATGGTTCATTGCTCACCACAAAAAAAGGATGTTCATCATGCATACAGCTGCAGTCATAACAGATGGGTTCTCCTGCCGTCAGGCAGGTCCTCGGTCGGCCGAATTCCAAAGTCTAGGTCCGGCATCGGTTGTCGTCGCTTCTTCCCTGATGTCAGAGCGCCAGGGGTATAAAAGAACCAGCCGATGCCATTTTCTTCAGTCTTTCTTGCCACGCGGTGCCCGAAGCAGAAGCAGTTCGCAAGTGCCGGTCGGCCAGCTCCTGAAATTATGAAAATTTTGCAACCAAAGTCTTCTTTAAAGCTATGTACCCCGTTGGGGAAACTTTTCTTGCCTCAGACCGATGTCAGACAAAGTTAATAATTGTATTTCTTGTGGGAAGCAAATACCGCATAAGGATTTTCATTCCCTCTGCATTCCTTGCTTAGGCCCAGACCACGATGTCTCGGTCTGTCGTTTTTGTGCTACATTCAACAAACGCACCATTAAGCGTTGGGCGGAGTTTGCCCAGCATTATTTTGGTAAAAAATTTAGCTATATTATGTCGTCGGATATTCCGACTCCAGTTTTGTCTAAAAAAACGCAAAGATAAGGACCGACACACGCGGTCCGCGGCCTCCACCAATACCACGCCAAAGCCTATTACAGGTGGTCCGGTTCTCAGCGAGGCACCTACGCAGCCCCTGCCTGACACTTCATTGGCGGTGTCTTCAGTGCCCGAGGTCGCAGGCTCCTCGGCCCACACTCCGACTACAGATACCGAAGCCACTCTTGGTGGTGAATCTCAATATGTAGACAGGTCTGCCTCCTCTCAAGGTGTCTTCAGACCTTCCTCTTCTTTTTCTATCAAGGCTTTCACTAAGTCTAAAGCAGCCATGCATTCTAAGAGACAAGCTCCACAGGGCCCTTCCCCAGGCCCCATGCCTAAAAAACAGATGCTTAAAATGGCTGAGGATTTGATTACTCTTATCAGGGGATCTCAACCCCCCCCGGACAAAAGGCCCAGAGTGGAGGAAGAATCCCCCTCCTCAGACCAGGCCTCCATTATTTCAGAACACTCTGATGAACAGGAACATTCTTACTCCCCTTTTGAAGATTCTGATGCTGAGGAGTCCATTCCCTCTGTCTCCCCCCCAGAGGATTACTCATTTGGGGAAACCTTGCATACATTAAGGGAACACTTCCACTGGGAAGGCCAAGAGTACTCAGATTCCAAGAAAAGGCTTAGGGACTTTCTCTTGCTACCTCAGCACAGGCCTCTAGCTATACCTCCTGTCTTAGACATCCTAGATGATGTGTACTCGGAGGCCTGCCTTAACCCAGATTCTTTACCTCCAGCACCAGTCAAGCCTGACAGGTATTACCGGGTTCCTGACTCACAACAATTTTTTTACAAAAGTCATGCAGCTGACCCAGAAACTATCTCACAGGGCGGACTCCAGATCTTTAGAAAGGTGGGGAAAAAAGGTATACACCTCGGTCACCTTAACCATGAGGGCATTAAACTGTCAGTTCCATATGCTAAAGTACCATCAGTTTCTGTTATCACAGTTGAGAAGCAAAATGTCACAACCTGAACAAGCAGACTTGAAGGAGTTGCAGGATTTGATACATAGTGCAGAACAAGTGGGTAAACATACCTTGCAATGTGGTTTCGATGCTCTAGAGGCCTCATGTAGAGCTGCTGTTACAGGATCAGTCATATGTAGACATGCCTGGCTCAAGGAGCAAACCTTACCAGATCATGTCAAAGCTAAATTACTAGATGCCCCTCTTCAAAAGGATGTATTATTTGGTGATAAAGTTGAGGAGGTATTAAAGAAAATGGAGGAAAAAGCAAAATCAATGCAAACAGTGAAAGATTTTCTACAGGTACATCCTCCAGGTTTCAGTAGAAATTGGCCTTCCAAAAATTGGTCCTTTCCAGCCACGGACAGACACCAAAGAGGTAGATACAGGCACCCGAGGGGCAGAGGGCAATCTCAAGGATCGTATAGGGGCAGACAATGGCAAGCTCCTACACAAAGAGGTGGTGAGGATAGTTCACAGCCAGTCAGAAAGCAAGTCTAATGACTTTCCCCTTTGCATGCCAAGCAAGGCTCAAATGGCAGCACCCTTAGGAGGAAAACTGGCATTATTTTCAAAAAACTGGCATATTGTCACAAAAGACAAATGGATCCTGGACATTATAAACAGAGGCTACAGATTCCATTTTCACACCCTTCCAAAAATGAGAGGCATGCCAAACCTGCCACACAGTCAAAGGGCAGAGGCACAAAGACAAATTTCAGATTTCATGGACATGAAAGCTATTCAAGAGGTACCTACTCACAAACAAGGTCAAGGTTTTTATTCCAGACTATTCCTGGTACCAAGGAAGGGAAAAGATTGGAGACCTATATTGGACCTATCCATCCTAAACACATTTTTACTCGTACCAAAATTCAAGATGCTCACATTACAGCAGCTTCTTCCCATGCTGGGCAAGGAGTCTTGGCTGGTAACATTGGACCTCAAGGAGGCATACCTGCATGTCCCAATCAGACAAAATTGCAGAAGATACCTCAGATTTCTTGCAGGTTCAACCCATTATCAATTCTCTGCATTGCCCTTTGGCTTATCTACTGCACCCAGAGTATTCACGAAATGCCTGGCATCAGTAATTGCCTACTGCAGACTTCAAGGGATACAAATATACCCATATTTGGATGACTGCCTGATCCAAGCGGACAGCAAGCACATACTTCTGAAACATCTGGCTTTTGTAATAAGGTTGTTGAATTCTCTGGGATACACAGTCAACAAAAAGAAATCAAGGCTAATACCCTCTCAGAAAATAATTTTCCTGGGTGCCAACTTGGACACAAACACCCAGATGGCCTACCTCACGCCAGAGAAGCAGGGGCAACTAACTCAATACTTCAAAACACTAGCAAATTTCACCAGGCTGACTGCAAGGAAAATCCTGCAGGCTCTGGGATTCATGGCATCTTGCATCCTACTAATCCCATGTGCAAAGCTGCATATGAGGAAACTTCAGTGGTACCTGAAAAACCTATGGTCTCAACACAGCCACAGTTTGGAAACAATAATACCATTAATTCCATGTCTTCAAAAGGAATTTCTGTGGTGGGCTCAAGCATGCCAAACAAACACAGGTCTCCCATTCTGCAAGCCTCAAGCAAATCAAGTCATCACAACAGACGCCTCGGACTACGCCTGGGGGGCGCACATGACAGATCGGTGCATTCAGGGCAGATGGTCCCAAAAAGAAAAGCACCTTCACATCAATCAAAAGGAAATGCTAGCAGTAACAAATGCTATTACAGCTTTCAAAGACCTTCTGCATCCAGGTCAACTATTGATAAGGACAGACAACACCACAGTAATGTGGTACATAAACAAACAGGGAGGAACCCATTCATACCCCCTGTGCAGGCTGGCCATGTCACTTTGGGACATGGCCCTGGAATTACAAATCGAACTTCAAGCACAGTACTTGCCAGGCAAGGAAAACATGCTGGCAGACAACCTAAGCAGGAATATGACAGATCCACACGAATGGAAGTTGCATCCTCAAGTTTTTACAGAGATAATTCAAACATGGGGAAGGCCAGACATAGATCTCTTTGCCTCCCACAAAAATCACCAATTGACAAAATTCTGCTCAAGGACTTTCCATCCACAGGCCTGGAGAGTGGACGCTCTCTCTTTCAGTTGGACAGCAATGACAGTTTATGCCTTTCCACCTCTTCCTCTACTGCCCAAAGTTCTACTAAAAACCAGAGCAGACAGACCAAAGATGATTCTCATTGCTCCAGACTGGCCAAGACAGCACTGGTACCCACTCCTGAGGAGCCTGACGCATTCCCCTCCATGGACCCTACCTCGAATGCCTCTTCTTCTGACTCAGCACAGCTTCAAAACTCTTCACAGTCAGCTGAAAACACTCAATCTGGCCACATGGAAGATTCCTTAACATCACAACAGGCCCTACTCTCCAAGGAGGTGCAGGATGTCATTTTGGAGGCCAGAAGGCCGTCTACCAGAAAAGCTTACTCCGCAAAATGGAAACGGTTTTGTGCCTGGAATGAGAAAAAGGGCCAGGATCCTGGAAAACTGAATTTACCTCAAATATTACAGTATCTAGCTGAGCTGCTAAGCAGTGGGCTTTCATTCTCTTCCATCAAAATCCATGCCTCAGCCATTTCTGCAGAATACAACACTGATCCACCTTTATTCTCTCATCCCCTCTTAAGACAGCTCCTCAGAGGGGCAAAGAATATAAACCCCCCCAAGGAAACAACCAATACCTGCTTGGGATCTCAATTTCATACTAGAAAAGCTGACCCTGCCTCCTTTTGAGCCAGCTGCCTCAACAGATTTGCAATATTGGTCCTGGAAAACAGCTTTCCTTTTGGCTATCACCTCAGCTCGTAGGGTATCGGAACTACAAGCCCTCATGGCTGTGCAGCCTTTTATCATCTTCCATCAGGACAGAGTTTCCTTACGAACCAACCCGTCCTTTATGCCAAAGGTGATATCCAGGGTAGCTTTGAATCAAGCTATACACTTACCTACCTTTTACCCTAATCCTCAAAACAAAGGGGAGAGACTGCTACATTCCTTGGACATCCACAGACAGCTGCGTTATTATTTGGACAGAACAAAGCCTTTCAGAAAATCAGAACAGCTCTTTGTGTCCTATGCTGTAGGAGCTCAAGGGAAACCAATTTCCAAACAGACAATCTCAAAATGGATAGCCCACTGCATACGCTTTTGTTACTCTTTTCATGGTAAGACTGTACCTGCAGGCATCAGATCTCACTCCACAAGTGCCACAGCTACCTCTGCAGCTTTCCTCAGAGGAGTTCCTACCAAGGATATATTGGAAGCAGCCACTTGGAGTTCTGTGCATACCTTTTCCAAGCACTACCACCTACCATTATACTCCAAAACTAGAGCAGGCTTTGCCACAGCAGTCTTGCAGGGCATTCTGGCTCCTCCTAGTTCCACCTAGTGCCTACCACCCCTTTCTTAGCTTTGGGATTCTACCCATCTGTTATGACTGCAGCTGTATGCACGATGAACATAGTACAGTTTTGTACCTACCATAAATGTAGATGTTCGAGTGCTAATACAGCTGCAGTCCAGGTTTCCCTCCCTCCTTCCCCTCTTGGGGTATTCTTTTATGGTGTATTTGCTTGCAACTACTGTTTTTTGATTATATTGCATTGCTTTATTACACAAAATTATGTATTGCCTTCCTTCTGGGGGCACCTGACATCTGGGGCAAGGAAAACTGAAGCAAATGGTTCTTTTATACCCCTGGCGCTCTGACGTCAGGGAAGAAGTGACGACAACCGACGCCGGACCTAGACTTTGGAATTCGGCCGACCGAGGACCCGCCTGACGGCAGGAGAACCCATCTGTTATGACTGCAGCTGTATTAGCACTCGAACATCTACATTTATGGTAGGTACAAAACTGTACTTTCCTTAGCCTTGTATACTACAATCATCCCACTTCCAAAAATAACCACCCACACAACTGCAAGACTATTATAAAACTAAATTTTGCAGTGTATGATATTTTATCTAATAATATGGATGTCCTTCGTGGTTCACTGTTGCAGTCATGACTGTAGGGTTCTTCCTGCCAGCAGCAGCCTCCGATAGGCCAGAATCCCAAAGTCTGGATCGGGTGTCAGCTGAGGTCGCTTTTATCCTGACGTCAATGCGCTGGAAGGTACAAAGACCTCAGCTGACGCCATTTCCCCTTTTCTTGCCGCGCGGTGCCCTTTGCAGTTCACTGATGCCGGTCAGCCTGTTCCTGTTTGTTTTTGGATTTAATCCCTGGATTTTCGTTTTTTAAAGATAAGTACCCCATTGGGGAGGTATTTTTCTTGCTCCAGTCAGATGTCAGAAAAAGTTAATAATTGTATTTCTTGTGGGAAGCAAATACCTCATAGGGATTTTCACTCTTACTGTATTCCCTGCCTGGGTCCTGACCACGACATTGCTAATTGTGCGTTTTGTGCTAGATTTAATCAGTGTACTATTAGGCGTAGATATAACTTTGCCTTTTACTATTTTGGAAAAAGGTTTAATTATAACATGTCTTCAGATTCTTTTCCGCTTCTGGGGTGTGTAAGAGGGGCAGGGATGCAGACAGGCCTCCGAGGTCCACAGCAAAAGGATGTTACTCAGTTATTGCCAGTTGCTGGTTCAACGGTCGTCAGTGAGGCACCTTTGCAGCCCCTGTCGTCCGCCTCTTTTGAACCAATTGCCTGTACCAACCCCGGTGTGGAGCTGATGGGGTCTTCAGAATTGCCAGGGGCTGGACCTTCAGATACTGCTCCCTCAGTTGGGTCCGGAGCCGGTAGGCAGGTACCGGCTTCTGAGGGAGTTCTCAGGCCTTCACAGCTTCCTGTAAATGTGGATTCAGTTTTACAGTCAAAGACAAAGTCTAAGGCTCCAGCTAAAGTGAAATGGCAAGCACAGGAACCTTTTGATCAGGTTCCTAGGCCTCAGAGGCAGATGCTTAGGATGGCTGAAGATCTCTTAACTATGGGCAGGGGTTCTCATCCCCCTCCTGACAAGAAGCCTAGATTACAGTCCGATTTTGATTCTTCAGACCAAATTTCTGTTTCTTCTGCTTCTTCCCTTGAGCAGGATTATTCCTTTCCTCTTTATGAGGATTCTGATGCTGAAGATTCCTTTCCTTCAACCTCTCCTCCTGAGGATTATTCTTTTGGTGAAACTTTGCATGATATGAGGGTGCATTTTCAATGGGAAGGGCAGGAATTCTCTGAATCCAAGAAAAGGCTTAGGGATTTTCTTCTTCTCCCACAGCATAAGCCTCTGGCTATTCCCCCCTGTATTGGACATTGTTGATGATGTTTTTTCGGAAGTTTCTCTCTCTCCTGACTCTTTTCCCCCTACTCCGGCCAAATCGGATAGGTATTATAGTGTTCTAGATTCTCACAGATTTCTTTTTAGGAATCTTTTGCCTGATCCGGAAACTATTTCTCAAGGTCCTAAGGGTGTTAAAGCGGCCTCTGCTAAAAATCCTATTCCCTTTGACCAAGAGTCCAGGGCTTTGGAGAGATGGGGTAAAAAAGTTTATACTTCTGCTACATTGTCTATTAGGGCTTTGAACTGTCAATTTCATATGCTGAAGTATCAGCAATACCTTTTGTCTGTATTTAAACAGAAGATGTCAGCTATGTCTATTGGTGTGGATAATGAGGAGTTACAGGATTTATTGCATGCTATTGAACAGGTGGGTAAACATACCCTGCATTGTGGTTTTGATTCTTTGGAAGCTTCTTGTAGGACTGCTACAACTGGCGCTGTTATTAGAAGACATGCTTGGTTAAAAGAACAAAGCTTGCTGGATCAGGTTAAAGCCAAACTTTTGGATGCCCCTTTGCAGCACGATGTTCTGTTTGGGTCCAAAGCTGAAGAGGTATTGAAGAAAATGGAAGACAAAGCCAAATCTATGCAGATGGCTAAGGATTTTCTACAGGTACAACCTCCTAGATTTAGCAGACATTGGCCAGCTAAATCTTGGTCCTTTACGGGCTCGGACAGGTCTCAGAGAGGCAGATTCAGGTGTTCCAGAGGTAGGGGACAGGCACAGACCCATTTTCGGAATAGGCAGTCGAGTGCCCCCTCTCCCAAGGGAGGTGAAGATAAGTCTCAACCTTACCGAAGCCAGTCTTTATGACTCTCCCTTTCTGGTCCCAGGGGCTCCTCTCCTGGAAGCACCTTTGGGGGAAGGATTTCTCTTTTTTTATCAAAATTGGAGCCACATAACCCGGGACAAGTGGGTTCTGGACATAGTCTCAGGAGGTTACAGATTTCATTTCCACACCTTGCCAACACCGAACGGTTGGCCAGACCTGCCAAATCATCAGTGGGCAGAGGCACAATGGCAGGTTCTGTCCCTCCTGGCTATGAGGGCTATAGAATTGGTGCCAAATTTAGAAATAGGGCAAGGGTTTTATTCCAGACTTTTCCTGGTTCCCAGGAAGGAAAATTCGTGGAGACCAATCCTGGACCTCTCTGTACTAAACACCTTCCTAGATATACCAAAATTCAAGATGCTCACTCTGCAGCAGCTGCTGCCTATGTTGGGCAAGAACGCTTGGATGGTGACTTTGGACTTAAAAGCCGCTTACCTACATATTCCTATACGGCAAGACTGCAGAAGGTATCTGCGCTTCAAAGCTGGCTCGAAACATTGCCAGTTCTCTGTGCTGCCCTTTGGCTTATCTACTGCATCCAGGGTCTTTACGAAGTGCCTGGCACCAGTAATGGCATTTTGCAGACAGAAGGGGATTCAAATTTACCCTTATCTGGACGACTGTCTTATTCAAGCGGGCGACAAAGACACTCTACTTCGGCATCTAGCTTTTGTGCAGCATCTTCTTCAGTGCCTCAGTTTCACAGTGAATCTAAATAAATCAAATCTGGTACCCTCACAACAGATTACTTTCCTGGGTGCTCTTCTGAGTACTTCAACCCAGATGGCTTCCTTGACACCAGACAAAAAAGTGCAACTGGCTTCTTTTTTCCGACGCCTGGCTTCAATGAAACAGCTGACTGCAAGAAAAATTCTGCAGGCTTTGGGTTACATGGCCTCCTGCATTCTGCTAATACCATATGCAAGGCTGCATATGAGGAAACTGCAGTGGTACATCAAGAGTGTCTGGTCTCAGCATTACCACAGTTTGGAAACAGTGGTCACGATTTTGCCTTGTCTCCAGCGAGAGTTTCTTTGGTGGGCCGAAGCCTGTCTACAGAACACAGGGAAGCCTTTTTGTCCTCCGCCAACCAACCAAGTTCTGACAACAGATGCTTCAGATTATGCCTGGGGAGCCCACATGCACAGGAGATGTCTTCAGAGTGTTTGGACGAAGGAGCAAACGCACCTGCACATAAATTTGAAGGAGATGCTAGCTGTGCAGAATGCCCTGATAGCCTTCAGGGACCTTCTTCTACCAGGTCAATTGTTGATACGGACAGACAACACTACAGTGATATGGTACATCAACAAGCAGGGGGGCTCTCACTCTTACCCCCTGTGCAGATTAGCCATGAATCTCTGGTACACTGCTCTGACCTGCAATGTCAACTTACAGGCGCAATTCCTGCCAGGGAAAGACAACAATCTGGCAGACGCATTGAGCAGACGCATTTCAGTTCCACACGAATGGATGTTGGATGTTCGGATATTCAGGATGATTATAAAGGCTTGGGGATGTCTGGACATAGATCTCTTTGCATCCCCTCAGAATCATCAACTTCCAACATTTTCCACAAGGACCTACCACAAACTAGCATGGAAAGTGGATGCCCTCTCATTCAGTTGGAAACACCTCTCAGTATATGCTTTTCCTTCCTTTCCTCTTCTACCTCGGGTACTTCTGAAGATAAAACAGGACAGACCGCAAATTATTCTACTGGCTCCCAATTGGCCTCGGCAATTCTGGTATTCCACTCTGATGAACTTGGTTCAGGAGCCTCCCTGGATTCTGCCTCAAATCCCTCATCTACTGTCTCAATGGGACGGCCAGATACTGCACAGTCATGTCAAGACTCTGCATCTAGCTGCCTGGCAGATCCAGGGTCTGTAAGCACCTCTGCCCTTTCCAAACCGGTATTGGATGTAATCCTTGAAGCTAGACAGCCCAGCACTAGAAAATCTTATGCAGGAAAATGGAAAAGATTTTGCTCCTGGAGTCAAGTCCAGGGTGGTGATTCTTCTGTCCCGAACATTCCTCTGATTTTACAGTATCTGACAGTTATTACATACGGGCCTATCTTTTTCGTCTGTTAAGCTTCATGCTTCTGCTATTTCTGCACATTACGATACAGATCCTCCAATTTTTTCTCATCCATTACTTAAACAATTTCTTGGAGGGGCTAAGAATATTCGGCCCCCTATAAGGGCTCCTGTTCCCACTTGGGATCTTAACTATGTTTTGGAGAAATTAACTTTGTCTCCTTTTGAACCTGCAGCTTCCACGGATTTAAAATTTTTGTCTTGGAAAACTGCTTTTCTTTTAGCTATTACCTCTGCTAGAAGAATTTCGGAATTGCAAGTGCTCATGGCTGTGGAACCCTTCCTTATTTTTCATCAGGACAGGGTATCTCCACGGACTAATCCCACATTTATGCCCAAGGTGGTTTCGGCAGTGGCCTTGAATCAGTCTATTCATTTGCCTACCTTTTATCCTAATCCTCAAAGTGAGGAAGAAAGTCTTTTGCACTCTCTAGACATGCACAGACAGCTTCATCTATACCTGGACAGGACCAAGATATTCCGGAAATCTGATCAGTTGTTTGTCGCTTATGCTCCTACTGTTCAGGGGAAAGCAATCACTAAGCAAACTATTTCCAAGTGGATTGCCCATTGCATCAAGTTCTGTTACTCTTATCATGGCAATCCAGTTCCTGTTAATGTTAGGACTCATTCTACCCGGGCTACTGCTACTTCAGCAGCTTTTCTTTGTGGGGTTCCTACCAAGGATATTTTGGAAGCTGCTACTTGGAGTTCTATACATACATTTTCTAAGCATTACAACCTCCCTCTCTATTCTAAGTCCAGGGCGGGTTTTGCTTCTGCGGTTTTGCAAGGTTTTGTGACCGCTCCCTCTGTTTCTCCTCCAGCCACCCTTTCTTAGCTTTGGGACTCAACCCTACAGTCATGACTGCAACAGTGAACCACGAAGGACATAGTACAGTTGTGTACTCTTACCATAAATGTAGATGTTCGAGTGTGTTCACTGTTGCAGTCTGGGTTACCCTCCCTCCTATCCCCTCTTTTGTTTTTTCTTTGAGTATTGTCTGTTATGAGGTATTTTGGCTGATGAGGTTTTGGGCATGGTTTCTTTTTTAGCCCTTTCTTTCTGGGCACCTGACATCTGGGGCAAGAAAAACTGGGGAAATGGCGTCAGCTGAGGTCTTTGTACCTTCCGGCGCATTGACGTCAGGATAAAAGTGACCTCAGCTGACGCCCGATCCAGCCTTTGGGATTCTGGCCGATCGGGGGCTGCTGCTGGCAGAAAGAACCCTACAGTCATGACTGCAACAGTGAACACACTCGAACATCTGCATTTATGGTAAGAGTACACAACTGTACTTTTTAGACCTTAATGTTGCAAAGTTGCAGCAATTTGCTTTTTTCCCATTTAAATTTACTCTGACATTAATAGTGGCATCCCTTCTTGTAGATTTAAAAGAGCATTTGGCTGCATGGATCACAGCCTTCAAATTAAAAAAAAAACACTACTGTAAATTTACAAATGAAGTGTGCTTCTGGTTCACAAACTATATTAACAACAGGACCTTCACTAATGCCTCTGAGTCATTGTCACCCAGAACTGCTATGTGGTAGAAGTGAGGGCTCTAACACACATATTTTGGCTTCTCCTTTTCTGTCTTTCCATTAATGACCTCCCATTACATTTGTCAAAACTTAGTTCCTTCTGTAAGCAGGTGACTTAGTAATGACCCGTTATGAATCCTCATAAAAATATCAGCAACTCAATAAAGAATGATTGTATTTTTTCAGTGTTTAAGTAAACCCTCCTAGAAAACAGTAATGCTTTTTGAAATAACTAAAAGATTAACGCATGCTAAGGAATTATGTATTGTTGGTCCTTATGACTGCCCACTACCATCAGTCAGTCAGAAAATACTTGGGGGTCTTGTTAGATCAGACTGTATCACTCCATGCATACATTGAAGCAATCCAAAAAAGTAGCACAGCAACTAAAAGTGACATACAGAATGTTTAACCTCCTTTCTGCATAAGGCAGAAATGTTGGCACTTTCAATGTCCTACCTAGACTTGAGTATATGCACTTTCCATCATCTTCACTAATCACCTTAAGAATAGAAAGACTCTTTAAAAGACTGAGAAAAAAAAGTAGTTTGGTTTGGTCATCTTATTCTCAGAATATCACTGTGTAACCATAAAAATTAAATTGACTTTTAATATAAGCTTTTTAGCAAAGCAGACTAACCTACAAACTTGTTCATGATGGTTGCTGTCCCTGTCTGAAGAAAAAACTGCAGTTCGCATGCATCTTATACTCATAAGGAATGAAGACCTTCCCCTATAAACTTGCCTTCATGCTTGCTATACCTAAAAAACGCATTCATAAGTCACCCCCTCTGTTTGTTGTAACATCCTGCAAAATATACAAAAACCCTCTAATTTACTCAAATTCAGATCCCTCTTAAAGTTTCTACAAGATAACAAGTAGTACAGCTGTTTTGGTATAAATAGTTGCCACTATCAAATGTATATTCTAGACTTAACAAGTCTTAGCAGAACTTGTTAGTGCTTTATCTCCATCTAACAACCTCTGAATGTATTTGGTACTTTGTACATCTTACTATAGTTAGTCAGCTCTCGTCATCCAGTCTGGCTCTTACCAATAAACGCATAATTATGTCAACTAACTTCTACCACTGAGAACATAACACACTTCCTACTGCTATTTATATGTCTTCCACTATACTCGTAACCTGTACTAATTCCCCTGCTAAATACTACATGTTGACAACACCTTCCAACTTTTTTAATCATAGCTCATCACTAACATTCCTAACTTATATTCCAGCCTTACACTTTTCTTATATTTAAGCAATTATTTTTTTCTGTCCTACTGTCTAACAAAATCATGGCAGTACTACTCTGTACATATTTAGAATGTGTATTTATTTTCCTTTGTGAATGGATATTGAAGCACACGACTGTCATTTTATAATATACACAATGTGTTTCATTTTTCTTCATTGTTATGTTACTACTTATCATATGTGTATATCTGCCATGATATGCAACATTGTATTATGATATCATTTGTTTATGAGATCATTTGTTGGTTCTTAGCAAGGTGGCTTGGGTCATGCCTAAAAAAGGTACTTAACTGGGTAAGAAATGTATAGATATGTGTGTTTATATGTATTGGAAGGTGTTGTTAGCCTGTAGTAGGGTGGACTGCCTTTTGTCTAATGAGGATTGGTCCACATGATTGACAGATGTGCCAAGCTGCACATTTCTCAGAGTTGGGAAATATGCCCTTTCCTCGATACTGTGCAATCTTGGAGTTATACTGTAATTAGCAGGGGGTGGGGGCACAGCGGAGCTTGCCCCCCCTGCAAAAAAACAAAACGTTTTTTATAGTTTATTTTACTTTCAATTTTACATGTGCAAAGGTTGTTTCTTGGTACGACATCATACCGTTATTAGCATTATTGACGTTTTGTGGTCAATGTATGTGTGTGTGGCCTGATGGTTAAGGTGTTTGCCTTACAAACACAAGGTGCAGGGTTTGAATCTCACAAGGGATAATTAGCTAGGCTTAAATTGGCTTGCAAGGGCAGTTAGCCTAGTACTAATCTATGAACATATATATATATATATATACACACACACACATATGTGTGTGCGTATATATATATATATATATATATATATATATATATATATAAACAGCACTCAGAAATACAGGCAGTGTAAAAAAACTATCTGGTGTGGAATAAATTACCAAGAAATTAATGGAGCGCATCTCAACCCATGAAAGTGACACAATGGAAAAATCAAGCATTTCTGTTTTTTAAACATACCCAAGCTTGATTCACATTTATGGGAATTGACTGTATTACATGAAATTGAGATGCTATAAAAGTATCTGTACTGTTGTTAGAGAACTTTCTACTGGTGCATGATTTCATCCTTGCTTGAATGAGTATTATTAGCTTTATAGATATTGGGACACAACATTTGGTTGTTTATTATGATAAGCTACATTTATGTATGCTATAGATGATATATATCTAAAACATTCAGAAATATTTCTATATTCATATTAATTTTTAATATTCGAGATCTTGAATGTTGGTGTTTTACTTGAATTTATTATGTGTATTCCAAATAGATGCTAAGTATATATTGATTAATTCTATATTTATTCTAGTTTATTGATTGGTATGTGTGGTCAGCTGATTATTTGATTCTACTATTTATAGGTTTGTGTTGACTTGATTTAATTAGATGCTGATGAAGCTGTTTGACTATCTAGTTGCATTAAAGTGTTTTGGCACTGCTTGTGTCTGAATGCTGGGTTCTTTTGTGTTTTACTTGATTTAATTCCATGCTCCAGAGGCCTGCGTATTTTCTTGTTTTACACACACAAACACACATCTCTAGATGGAAACATGTACAAACACACATATATGCATTAATTTTGCACTTTTTGAGTTCATATCAAAGAATGATTTCTGTTGTGCCACATTTTTGTACTTATTTCCTCTGTTCATCAATCTTCTGTTTAACTCAGTTATGCTCGCTGTTATTCATTCAGGAACCCAAACCTTTTCTGGATCATCTTTACCTTTGCAAACCCTTCCACATGCAAGCAGCTACACTTTTTTCATACTTCCTTAACCTGCCTTTTTACTACGTCCCCAAACTTAATATTTAAATTATCCCAACCTAGCCCTATCTCCTGTGTGTTTTACTGCATCTGAACCAACAATACTTGTAATGCTTCTTTTACCCACTTAACAAATCCCCTCCTTCTTCATCAGGTAATTGAGAAAGTGCCAGTGTCGAGGAGTATCCTGATAAAACCACCTGGACACAGTATAATCAGTGCATGTCCAAAATCACTATCGGGTGAGTGGGCAAACCTAATTCCTAACAGCAGTGTTCTACCAACGTGTAAAACCTATGCTGTCTCACCCAATTTTTGTATTTTCCAGTATAGTATATAAATTCTCTAGCAGTGAGTGTCACTTTAATCACATCAGCTGTGACATAAATCTTAAAATATGTCTCTAGAAATGGAATCTCTCATGCTGTCATTATTTCCTCCTTCCTCCTGAAATATCTTCCTTATTACATACTAAATTCCAATCTCCACTTATTCTTATATTACTTTTCCCAATAAGGTCTTCACTTTTCAGAGATTTCTGTTTGGCAGGATATAAATGTTTACCAGTATAACAGTTATGCCACCAAGGACACCTATGCATTACAAAGCTTTCTTCCATATCTACCCTTTCCTCTTCTACCTTTTGGTGACTGCCTTTTTTTATCAAGATTAACACCCCTCTCTTCTGTTCATGATCCATCGTTTCCCAATCTCCCACTTTGCCTTATTAATTGCTTATGTTCTAAGGCATTCAAGTGAGTTTCTTGCAACAAAATAGTCTGAGAGCACTTTATTTGCATAGGTTATTACCCTGCCTTTCATCCTGCCATACACTAACCCATTAACATTCCACAAAAGTGTCGGAAGATCTGTCATAGGCTTGGTAATTTGAATTTGCATTCTATTCATTTTGACTATCTGTTGTATGATTATTTGTGGTGCAAGAGGTAGCACAGTTGTTGCAGAAGGCTGTGGGTTCTCTTCCCAAACCAAGGGATGGATTGCTGACACAGGTGTTCAGCACAAGGGGATCAGTCCTCTTGAGTGTGTCATCCTTCAGATGAGACATTAAACCAAGGCCCCATCTGACTGAACTGGTGGTGCCTCAGATGGATGTAAAAGATCCTACTGCACCTATTGAAAAGAGAAGGGGAAGTGACCAAATGTCTTGGCCTAATTTCCATTCAGAGTATAAATACCACCTCTAGTCTTCCTGAAACAAGGCCACTAATCAGGTGGTCTCACCTGGTCAACAAAGCATAAATAAATTAAAATAAATATTACCCTATTCCTTGTCACATCCCCTTTTGTACTCTCTCTCATCTGCAATTCCCTTAGATGTCTTTCCCCTTTTTTACTCTCTGTGTTAACCCTCGGCATCTTCATCTTACTACCTCTTACTCTGCACCATGTGTTTTTCCACAATTCCTTTCACCGTTCTCTTCAAAGATGAAAACAACCAAACTATCTACCTCTAAAACAAGTCTGTGTATAAACAAATGCTGTAAAAACATCTTCTCATTGTGGAGACCCTCCTTCTCTTTGGCAACTTAGAAAGCTCATTTTATTTCTTGAGAGAAGCAGATTATACTTCCCTATGTTCAGACAGAATATTCATGTTTGGATGACCCTTGCACTATACTCCTTCAGTCCTTCTCCTATTATTGAGTTTGTTTTCCTATACAGCGAGCAGTAACATCATTTCCATTTCTCTTATTGCATCCCACCTTCCAGTTACTTTACATGACCGTTGTTCAGGCTACCTATATTTTTGTGAGAGTCTGTACCAAAAAAAAAGTAGGTTTAATTTTTTGTTACTGGATACAAGAAGTATTGAAGAGGTCAGATATACTAAGCTATTAATATAAAGCATTTCTAATAATTTTTCACTGGTAGTGAGCTGCTATGGTTTTGAACATAAAAAGTTGAGGTGGATGCTTAGTAGTTGTATTAGTTGGTTAGGGAGAGGTGTGTCTGATTGCACAGTGTTGTCAAGCATCAGTAGAAAACTATCCCTTACGAATAGTGAACAGTTATTATGTTAGAAATGTGCACTCTTCTGAGAAGAATGAAGGCTGTGAGTAGGGAGTGCTATGAAAACTGCATCTTTGCGAGATATTAGTTAGGAAGGTGAAGAAAAACAATGGCAAAACCCGGGACAGTGTGGAGGTGAGGAGGGGGTGCTGCAGTGGGTGATAATGACTTAATATTATTAGCAAGGAAATTAAATGGCCCAAAAGCAAAGAGCTACATTTCCTATCTTATAGGAGTTGAAAGAAAGGTGGTTGGAAGTAGAGAAGTAGTTTGAGATGTTTTTCAGATTTGTATAAGGGGTTGCATAACTAGGCAAATGAGGGTGAATTGGTGGTGGTGGGGAGAGGCAGTGGAGCCTGAAGTGGACGCGCACATTGTCTCATGGATGGACAATATTTGAGAAGTAACATGATGAAAAGGAAACTGCACTGTGCTATAAAGAGTGTGACATGCTGGAAAGCTTGGAACTGTACAGGTTTCCAGAAGATCACTAGAAACTGCTGTTTTTCAACTAGAACACAGTGTTATTCTTTAATCAAACAACGGCTGGAAGGGGCCGCCTTCCATCTTGGGAGGAGGCACTGGTCGCTGTTGTACCCAAGAGAGAAAGATGGATGTGAAGTCTCAGCTAATTGCAAGCCAATTTCCATTACCAGTGCCGATACAATAATATATGTGAAGGTCTTTATGTCACAGTTGAAGGTAATTCCCACGTTAATATAGGCACCTAGGTAGGTTTTTGGTCGGGGTAGCACAGGGTGAGGCTTCACTTAAGAGGAGACTTGCATGGTTCAAACGTGGACTATTTTTCTCAGCATTAATGTTTTGCTCATAACTGGTGTTATCATATAATATAGAGAAAAGCTTTTCCCATGGTACTAGAAGATTTAAGGTGGTTAATAAAGGAGTCCAGATTGCAGTTTCACCAGAAAAAGTCAGTAGTAATTCTGTTAGGTCAAGCAAGGTTATAGGAATTAGAATTTCTGACTATAAGGGAAGGAAGACTTAAATATTTGGAATGCGGGTCTATCCTGCTCCAAGGAAGATAATGACTAAGAAATGGGGGGGGGTGCATAATAAGGTGTAGACTGTTAAATAAATGGAATTCGAAAATCCAGTTATGTAGAAGAATAGAAGTTATGAGACTGATAGCCTTCCCAACACCCCACATATGTGCAACACCATGTCCTAATTTAAAGTAGAGAAAAAATAAATAATCAAGAACAGCAAGTCTGCCTGTTTTGGGTACACTGGGGAGAGGGGTGGTAAGAGAAAGTGAATCAATAATAGAGCCATCATCTCAGAGAGGTGGTTAGTGCTGTCTGAATCCCAAATGGTATGTTCTGGCATGTGATGTTACTGCAGAGATTAGTGTGAATAAAGATATAGAAGTCCATTTGGGTGTATAGGGAAGGTTCAGAGGGGTTATACGGTTGCTAGGAGAGAACTTGCATTAGACAATTTTGCATTATAAAGAGATGAAAAGGAGGTTGCAGAGACAAGTTGTCTGGAACATAAAAAAATGACAGACATCTAATTGAATCACCTCTTTTAAGGAAGTTCGTATAAGCTGGGTATTAGAGACCTTCATAGTTGATTGTCTCAGGATATAAGTATGATAGATAGGTTTTACAGGTAGATGAGGACTGAATTTGAATTAGGCAGGTTCTTTGCTTAGAATACTCAGATATTAAAGCAGGGTGGGTATCTTATTTGTTAGAAACTAATTACAGCAAAGAAAGTAAAAAAATATATTAATGGCTTTTCCTGTTTACCCAGTAGCAAACATTGGATAAAGAATTAGTAGGTATGTTATACAAAGAGATAGATGACTCTAAGGACCTGTTTGCTTTCCATCAATGGAAGGCTAAGTAGATGAGACTATAGAAGGATTGAGAGGTGATAGATTGTGGGAGGAAGTGTGATAAAAAGCTTGGAAATTCAGGAATTTGTGTCATCGGTTGATGTTCCCACTTGTGGACTTAGTAAGATACTGGCAGTTATTTACCTATCTGGTTTTCACTGACACTGTTGTTATTGCTACTGACACACTAATTTTAATGACAGCGCAAACACTTGTTATATTGTCTTCTCACGTGTGCAATCATCTGCAGCTCTCTGCAGACACAGTCTGCTGATGTTCATCGTGTTTCACTGTTGCAGTCATGACTGTAGGGTTCTCCCCTGCCGGCAGGCAGTCCTCGGTCGGCCAGAATCCCAAAGTCTGGGTCCGGCGTCGGCTGTTCAGCCATGCTCCCTGATGTCAGAGCACCAGGAGTACAAAGCTGACAGCCGACGCCATGTTCTCCAGTCGTTCTTGCTGTGCGGTGATAGCAGTTCGCAAGTGCCGGTCGGCTGACTCCTGACAAACTTTTCTGAACAATCTTCAGTCCGAAGACTTTCTTCTCCTACTCAAAGCTAAGTACCCCGTTGGGGAAACTTTTTACTTGCTCCAGTCCGATGTCAGAAAAAGTTAATAATTGTATTTCATGTGGGAAGCAAATACCTCATAAGGATTTTCATTCTTACTGTATTCCTTGCTTAGGCCCTGACCACGACGTAGCTAGTTGTCCGTTTTGTGCTAGATTCAATCAACGTACAATTAAACGAAGGTATGATTTTGTATTTCATTACTTCGGTAGGCGTTTTAATTACAAAATGCCGTCGGATACGGTTCCGGCTACCGGAGTTCACAAACGACTCAATGACAAAGACAGGCCTCCGAGGTCCAAATCTGACGATATTGTACAAGCAGAGCCAGCTTCAGGTTCGGCCGTCGTCATTGAGGCACTTTTGCAGCCCCTGTCGTCGGCCATTTCGGAACCAATGGCCAAAACGGACTCCCACGAGGAGCCAACTAGGCCTTTGAATACTTCTGTTGCAGGACCTTCGGACAATGCTCCTTCGAATGGGTCCGGAGCCGCTGTGCAGGTACCGGCTTCTGAAGGGGTTTTCAGGCCTACTCAGCTTCTAATAAAGGCAAAGACTCCTTCCAAATCAAAGACTGCAACACAGGCCTCTTCTGATCCGGCTCCCAAGTCACAGAAACAGTTACTTAAGATGGCGGAGGACTTACTCACTATGATTAGGGGTTCACATCCCCCTCCAGATAAAAGGCCAAGGCAGGAAGTTTATTATGACTCCTCTGATCAGGCTTCTGTTTCTTCAGTTTCTTCTTCTGACCAGGATTATTCTTTCCCTCCTTATGAGGATTCTGATGCTGAGGAATCCATTCCCTCAGCTTCTCCCCCTGAGGATTTCTCCTTTCGGGAAACTTTGCATGAAATGAGGGAACATTTTCACTGGGAAGGACAGGAGTATTAAGAATCTAAGAAAAGACTAAGGGATTTTCTTCTTCTTCCCCAACATAGACCCCTGGCTATTCCTCCTGTTTTGGATATTGTGGATGATGCTTTTTCGCAGGCAAACTTAACCCCTGACTCTTTTCCTCCAGCTCCTGTTAAGCCTGACAGATATTACAGGGTTCCTGATTCCCACCAGTTTTTATACAAGAACCCTACTGCTGACCCTGAAACCACTTCTCAGGGTCCTAAGGGAGTTAAGGCCGCTTCTGCTAAGAACCCCATTCCCACTGAGAAGGATTCCAAATCTTTAGAAGGATGGGGCAAAAAAGTGTACACTTCTGCTACTTTATCTATTAGGGCTTTAAACTGTCAGTTTCATATGCTGAAATACCAGCAATTTCTCCTGTCTGTTTTAAAACAAAAGCTAACTTCCATTTCCGCCTGTGCAGATGATAAGGAATTACATGATTTAATGCATGTTACTGAACAAGTTGGGAAGCATGGTTTACACTGTGGTTTTGATGCCTTGGAGGCTTCTTATAGGGCTGCTGCCTCTGGTACAGTAATTAGAAGGCATGCATGGTTAAAGGAACAAAATTTGCCGGATCAAGTAAAAGCTAAATTATTGGATGCTCCTGTTCAGCATAATGTTTTGTTTGGATCTAAAGCTGAAGAGGTGATTAAAAAGATGGAGGATAAGGCTAAATCCATGCAAACAGTTAAAGATTTCTTACAAGTACAGCCACCCAGATTTAGTAGGAATTGGCCGACGAAAAATTGGTCCTTTCCCAATTCAGACAGACTTCAGAGGGGTAAATACAGACGCTCACGAGGAAGGCCTCAAACACAAGCCTCTTATAGACCAAGACAGTGGACTGCTTCCACCCCTAGGGGAGGAGAGGACAGGTCGCAAGCTCATAGGAAACAGACTCAATGACTCCCTCTGTTGGGCTGCAGGAACTTCTTGCCTGGAAGCCCCTCTCGGAGGAAAACTTTCTCTTTTTCACCTAAATTGGACTCATATAACCCAAGACAAGTGGGTTCTGGATGTGGTTTCAAGAGGTTACATATTCCATTTCCATACCCTACCAAGGCCAAGCGGATGGCCAGATCTTCCAAAACATCAATGGACAGAGGCCTTAAACCAGGTGGAAGCTCTTTTGGCTATGAAAGCCATAGAACTAGTTCCACTTTCAGAGATGGGACAAGGCTTTTATTCAAGGCTCTTTCTAGTCCCCAGGAAACAAAATTCATGGAGACCCATTCTGGATCTGTCAGTCTTGAACACTTTTCTAGAGATACCAAAATTCAGGATACTAACTCTGCAGCAGCTGCTTCCAATGCTGACCAAAAATGCATGGATGGTAACTTTGGATTTAAAGGAGGCATATTTACACATTCCCATCAGGCAGGAGCGCAGAAAATACCTCAGGTTCAAGGCCGGATCGAGGCACTTTCAATTCTCTGCGCTGCCCTTTGGATGTCTACTGCACCCAGGGTCTTCACCAAATGCCTGGCTCCAGTAGTAGCTTATTGCAAGGGAATTCAAATCTACCCTTATCTGGACGACTGTCTTATTCAGGCAGACAGCAAGGAGGTCTTACTACAGCATCTACAGTTTGTTCAAAATCTTCTCAAGTTCCTGGGATTCACTGTAAACATAAAAAAGTCAAATTCGACACCCTCACAACAGATAATTTTTCTGGGTGCTTCTCTAAACACAACAACCCAGATGGCATTTCCGACACACGAAAAACAGTTACAGCTGGCTCTAACTTTCAAAACCTTGGCAACTTTAACTCAGCTATTTGCAAGGAGATTCCTGCAGGCTTTGGGTTACATGGCCTCCTGCATCCTTCTCGTACCATATGCAAGGCTACATATGAGGAAAATACAGTGGTACCTAAAAAGTGTATGGTCGCAGCATTGCCACAGTTTAGACATTCTGATCTCCGTCCTGCCTTGTCTTCAAAAGGAATTCCTTTGGTGGTCCAAAGCTTGCACTCTAAACAAAGGAAAACCCTTCTGTCTGCCTCCGGCCACTCAGATACTAACCACGGATGCCTCGGATTATGCATGGGGAGCCCATTTTCAGGGCAACTGTCTGCAGGGCCTGTGAACAAAGGATCAGAAGCACCTGCATATCAATTTAAAGGAAATGTTAGCCGTTCAGAAAGCTCTATTGGCCTTCAGGAATCTTCTACAACCAGGACAACTTCTGATACAGACAGACAACACCACAGTTATGTGGTACATAAACAAGCAAGGGGGATCTCTTTCCTACCCCCTTTGCAGACTAGCCATGGATCTATGGAACACAGCTCTAGCTTGCAATCTGGACCTTCAAGCTCAGTTTCTACCAGGGAAGCAAAACTTCCTGGCAGACAGTCTGAGCAGAAACCTTTCGGACCCACACGAGTGGATGCTGGACACCGAAATATTCAGGATGACAACAGCAGTCTGGGGATATCCTCACATAGACCTCTTTGCATCCCACCTCAATCATCAACTACAGATTTTTTGCACCAGGACTTTCCGCGAACAAGCTTGGAAAGTGGATGCACTATCATTCAGTTGGAGAAACCTCTTGGGATATGCCTTTCCACCTCTTCCTCTTCTTCCACGGGTATTATTAAAGATCAAACAGGACAAGGCCAAGATGATAATCTTGTTGGCCCCAAATTGGACTCGACAGTTTTGTTACCCAACTCTGAAAAACCTATGTCTGGAGCCCCCTTGGGTTCTGCCACAGACTCTGAACCTTCTGTCCCAGCACCAGGGTCAGGTTCTACACTCCCATGTCAGAACTCTCAGCCTGGCGGCCTGGTTAATCCAGGGTCTTTGATACATTCTCTCCTACCCAAGCAGGTTATGGATGTCATTTTAGAAGCCAGACGTCCTAGCACTAGAAAATATTATGCAGGAAAATGGAAAAGATTTTGTTCCTGGATGCAGGCTCAGGATTCTAATCCTCTTCTTCCTAACATTCCTTTGATTTTACTTTACCTGACGGATCTCTTACATAAGGGTCTCTCTTTCTCTTCCATTAAGATACATGCCTCTGCTATTTCCGCTCATTATAATACAGATCCTCCAATCTTTTCCCACCAGCTCATGAGACAGTTTCTCAGAGGAGCTAAGAACTTAAGACCTCCTAGATCTCCTCCCATTCCTGCTTGGGATCTCAACTATGTTTCGGAAAAGCTCACCTTGCCTCCTTTTGAGCCTGCTGCCTCTTCTGACATCAAGTTTTTATCTTGGAAAACAGCCATCCTCTTAGCTCTGACCTCTGCCAGGAGAGTTTCAGAGTTGCAGGCTCTTATGGCTGTAGAACCTTATATTATTTTTCATCAAGACAGGGTGTCTTTTAGGACTAATTCTACTTTCATGCCTAAGGTGGTTTCCAAAGTGGCTTTAAATCAAACTATTCACTTGCCAACTTTTTTCCCTACTCCTCAAAATAAAGGGGAAAAGATCTTACATTCCTTGGATGTACACAGACAACTACGTTTTTACCTGGACAGAACCAAGGACATCAGAAAATCAGAGCAATTGTTTGTTTCTTATGCTTCAAGTTCCCAAGGTAAAGCCATTTCAAAACAGACCATTTCTAAATGGATTGCTCATGGAATCAGATTTTGTTATTCACACCATGGAAAGCAAATACCAGGGAGTATACGTACTCATTCCACCAGAGCTGCTGCCACTTCTGCTGCCTTCCTCAGGGGAGTTCCTACCAAAGACATTTTGGAAGCTGCAACTTGGAGTTCAGTGCATACTTTTTCAAAGCACTACAATCTACCTCTGTACTCTAAGTCTAGGGCAGGCTTTGCTTCTGCAGTCTTGCAGGGCCTTTTAGCCGCCCCTTCTTCTTTATGACCACCTCCCTTTCATTCTGCTTTGGGATTCTACCCTACAGTCATGACTGCAACAGTGAAACACGATGAACATAGTACAGTTGTGTACACTTACCATAAATGTAGATGTTCGAGTGTCTTCACTGTTGCAGTCTGTTTCCTCCCTCCTGTCCCCTCTTATTTTTACTTTTGTGTGGTTCCTTTTTCACCATTCTTCTGAGGTGTATTTGCAAAGGTTATGGGACCTTATTCATTTTGGGACTCCTGACATCTGGGGCAAGAAAAACTGGAGAACATGGCGTCGGCTGTCAGCTTTGTACTCCTGGCGCTCTGACGTCAGGGAGCATGGCTGAACAGCCGACGCTGGACCCAGACTTTGGGATTCTGGCCGACCGAGGACTGCCTGCTGGCAGGGGAGAACCCTACAGTCATGACTGTAACAGTGAAGACACTCGAACATCTACATTTATGGTAAGTGTACACAACTATACTTTCTTTGGATTTACAGAACTTGTTGAATTATGTTAGTTTGTTTTTGTTATTTTCTTTTGCTGCTGATTGCTGATACTTACTGCAGACACTATTTGCTTCTTTCTTGGGGACCTTAAGTAATATTGTAGACAAGTACATACACTATGGATGGTATGGATGGTATATAGTCTACATCGGTTATGGTTTGTTCCTTAGATGCTGTCTGCTGTTTTTCTGAAGTTTCTGAACTTTTGATTACTTGACAATCAGCCTCATTGGTCTCCACTCTGGATCTGTTTTGTCAGCACTTGGTTATATGGATTAGAAGCCTTGCTACCTGGATTTATTTTAGCGTTGTCAGTGTATCTGATGGTATAGAATTACAGCTACTTTGGTTTACAATTGCTTTTTTCTCAACTTGTAGCCTAACAGGAGTCTTGGAAGCTACAGATATTTCTGGGTCCATCTGTGATGAGTACTCTGACGTCCTCATCGTTGGTCATCTTTGGTTATCTGTATTGGCTAAAATCTGGATTTCCAATTTCTCTTTGATTTCAACATGCTTTCTTCAGTGGCCTTGGCTACCTCAGCCCATTTCTTGCACACTGTCTGCCTTAATGTAGGATATACCCATGCCCTTATAATCCAATGGGCAATGGTCACACCAGTGCCAAGAAGTTAAATGTTATGTTTGATTCTGGATTCTTGAGCTCCCTCAGAAATGTCTGTTGTTTATGTTGTTGGCAGCATTCAATTCCTGTTTTGTAAAATTATTGGCTTTATGGGTTTATTTCTAATCTTTAGGGCAAAATATTTAATATCCAAGTGGATCTTCTGCCACTTTGCCTTTTTGTCTTACTAAATGGTGATACCTTTAGCTGTGTCATAGGCATCATAGTTTGAAATAGCTTGGGATGGCTGGTATACGAAAACTGATATACAGTCTTCTTCTTGGGGTCTGCCAGCCATTAAGCTGACTAAGGCACTACCTTAGGGTGAAATGTCACATCTGTATTTCTGTTTAAGGTTGCCATGGAACACAGGCTCATTATGCCAATGCAAAGTCCAGCTGGATCCGGCTTAATATTCTTTTAGACTTTTTTTCCCCAGGATGATGAATTAGTGTTTATCCTAGAAACTAGATTGGATGAAAAGTTTGGTCATAATTTTGCAGCTGTAACCACCCCCACCCCCACCCCGTCCCACACACACACACAATTCTTTCCATTATGCATGAATCAAAAATTGGCAGAACTGGGGATGGGGTTTTCAGGTTGTTTTCTCTCCCACTGAAGATAACCAAGATTATGTTTGAAGCTACCGGCATCTTTCAGTATGCTATAGGTACAGGAGCAAACTGTAGTTTGCTGTCCACTTGGTAATGTACATATTTTTTTTTACAAGTGTTCATGAATTTCCATATTGACTCAATGTTATTTTAGTTTTATTTTATTTTGTTTTTGTTTACTGGTTTTGTCCAACTTGGTTATTCAAACAACCCTTTTCAGCAGAGGTTGGAGAACAAAACCTGAAGAATATTACAAACATTTTTAAATAAGACATTCAGTAATATATGTGAACAAACATTAAGTAATATTCATTAATAATTGCACTTTAATTTGCTAACCAGATTACGTTCATATGAAATAAAGGTAACTATTACAGTATAAAAGGTATTTATACATTAGTAGATGTTGAACATTGAACATTTGAAGAAGTATATTCAGTACTGGATTCAGTACTAGGTAACCTAGGGAGCTGCCTAGGGCCCATGTTGGCTGAGGGGGGTGATAAAAAATAAAAATCTTCTGTAGATAACACAGGCCAGAAAACTTCCATAATCACAGGAGAATTCATTAAAGAACAGCAAGCCCCGGGAACCTCAGTGCTAGGACAAATGTCCTAACATAAACCACAGGAGATTTTATTTAGGGTGGGGTATCAGAGCCAACAAACAGAGATGTTGATGTTATTTTTGGGCTGGAGATTTAGAGCCAAGCAAGAGATTGTCCAGCAAAGACTGTGTGTAATGCCCTGTTGGGGGAGGGGGGTTAGCTCTTTAAGTAACTTTGCTCAGAGTCGAACCCTGAGTCTTGACGAGCAAGGGCCTTAAACCTTCACGCCAACTGTCAGGTCTCCTTTAATTTATTTTTTTGTTGTTTGTTTTTGTAATTCACTGAGTATTACAGTCTGTCAATGTCAGAGATTTTCATAGTTATCTTGTTCAGCGTCTGTGGTACAACAGGTAGCATACTTACCTTTGATGAAGAAGTCTGTGGATTCTATTCCCACACTATGTAGATTTAGTGCTGATAGTACTGTGCAGGGGGATGCTGCACTCCTGAGTGTGTTTTCCTTTGGATAACATGACTAGTAACCTGCTGCCAGTTTGCCAGCTATTCCCTATTGCTTATCACCAGCACACCATTTTTTAATGTAACATAGGCAATTTATTCTTCAAGGGCAGCAGACACTGAATTTTTAGATGAAGCACTGAAATGCAAAGTTGTTTGCCAGCAGCAACCTCTTCATTAGTTACAGATCTCATTAATGTGAAATTATTCAGATGACTTTTACTTCTACAGAGATTGTGCATATTGACTGTTATTGATGGATTATAATGACAGCAGTTCGAGTGGCCTTTTATGGTTGAAATGTTCTGAAATGTGTAGCCTTGTCATCATCGGTTCATATGCTTTGTTTCACTGCTTACTGGAAAATGTTCATAACTAAAAATTTAAAATATATTCTAACAAGTTGTGCTGTATTAAACAAATAAGATATTTTAATACATTCAGGAAGGTGAATAAAAGAATACACACATTTATGCATGATCCTAAAAATGTGCGCAGACAGTCCATTGTTTGAAAATAGCCCAAAGATATACTTAATCTGTCACTGTGAATGTGGGTTTCCATGCAGTTTCAATGAATGTGAGTTTCAGGAGCAGAAAAATGTAAATGTTTAGTGTTTCTCATGCTAACTCTGTTTTCATTGTGAGACTATATTGTTTAGCAAATGGTGATCGGTGTTTGTGCTATAAAATTTGAAATATAAATTTTGAATTCAATCCAAATATCTGTAATCATTGTAGAAGCAAAAAAGAAAATAATATGCACACTGACAGGTTTGAACAGTGTTTATGGTAACTGGGGAGAGTGAAACCCAAGTAATGGCACACTGGAATGGCTGCTGGGTGTAAAGTGCTCGGGGTGGGGGGGGGCTGGTCCCTTACCCTTCCTAGGGCCTCATTTGACCACAATTCAGTTCTAGGTGTATTAGTGGGTTTGTCAAATAGATAATAGATCATGTGATTAGTACTTAGAAATTCAAAGAAATGGAGATGGAGATGAGGAAAGGAACTAGGTATGCAGAAAATGTTAACATTGCAGTTAAGAGGTGAGGTATAAAGCAGGTTTATAAATTATATATATATATATATATATATATATATATATATATATATATATATAGATATATATGGGTCTACTGTAAAAGACCGAAAATCTACTTGTTTGAAAACAAACAGTGCATCCTCGGTTACGCAAAAATGCACTTAAGCAAAAGTGCTCTTCCGCGAAGTACGGTTCAACGTACCATTAAGGAACACAGGTGCCGAAGCACACTACAGTGGGGAAAGGAAATTTACGTATTTCCCCACGGTAGTGCGATGTCTGAGTTGGTATATTTAAGTAGAGGGGGTGGGGGGCACAGCCCCCACATGGGGGGTGCAGGGGGGCTTGCCCCCTTGCAAAAACAATGTTTCTCTGTTCTTTATCGGTTCATTGAACCAATGTTCGCGGAAGTGCACTTTCGCGTAACCGTGGGTCTACTGTTTATTTTCAAAAAAGTGAATTTTCTATTATATATAGCAGACCCATATATATATATATATATATATATATATATATATATATATGTATATATATAGGTATGTGTGTGTGTGTGTGTGTGTGTGTGTGTGTGTGTGTGTAGATGTATATATATATATATATATATATATATATATATATGTATTTTATATATATATATATATATATATATATATATATATATATATATATATATATATATGGCTATCATAAAGTTTATATTAGTAGTATAGATGAGGTAGGTGAGCAGTGTTACAAAGCTAAGTGTATGGCTGGGAGATGTTAGGAAAACTGTTCAGGTATTGGTGAGGACTTGTTGTAGGGCACCAAATTCTAAATGAAGAGAAATGGTTTGACGATATGACAAGCTGAAGGTAACAGTGGCTGTTATTCTGTAGATATATAAGAACACGTCCTTTTATTTGATGGGTGAAGTTTTAGTTGTGTTTTAAATGAGTTTACATTTTGAATGGATTTCAGTGGTAGTGGGGTGTGGTTCCATAGTTTAGCTAAACTGTTTGTATATAGTCATATAGTATTAGATGATTTGGTTATGGTGATTAATGATTTCTCTCCAAAGTATAAAAGTCTCTTGGGGGAGTGGTTTTGTATTAAGTTGTTAATGGTTGGTTAGTTTTCTGGTTTATAGAGATGTCTGTGCATTGTAGATAGCTGAGAAAGAGTTAGGTGATGTGATACTTCTAACCAACTTAATTCTCTGAGGGTAAGGCAGTGGTGTGTTCTTCTCTAATAGTTTACTGCAAAGTTGGCTATTTTATTATAAAATTGCTCAAGTTTGGACAGTTGTGAGACCTGAAGGTTAGTAGAGATTGGGGAAGCATAGAGAAGAGATGACAGTAAGGAAAAAGAGGCTATACATCTTCTGACTACGTCAACGAGGTAGGGTGTTACTCTGCATATACCTCATTTTTGATTATTCTTTTTAACTTTGTGTGATACATGGTGGTCTAGTGGCCTTCTGCAATGACACTGAGTAATTTTATGCAGTTACTTGTTCTGTCACATTGATGCTGGCAGAGATGATAGTGAATACTGTTGTTTCAGCATAGATCTGTTTTGGGGTAAAGAGTAGTAATTTATTTTTTGTGGGGGTGGTTAGTAGTAGTAATTGTGAATTATTTAGCCACATTTCATTTGATAAGAAGGTTTGTTGTGTAAGTTCTTGGAGTTTAGAGAGAGAAATTTTGCAGAGCAGGTTAGGGTTAAATCATCAACATATTGAACTAATGTAGCATTTTTTGTAGCAGTATACAGGTCATTGATGAATATGTTGAAACGTATGGGGCCTAGTATAGATCCTTTGACCTAAGACTGGATAGTTTTGAGTGACTTCAGCAACTGCCTGGATGAATGACAAATCCATGACTCTAGCATTATAGATCTTCCCTACTGAAAGGTTCGGCCTTGGTTCAATTATTACCTTTGGTAGCCATTATTTTAGACATACTCTGGACTTGGTGTTCCAAATTAGTATGTTGACCTTTCGCTTGGTGGTGGAACCTGCCTCATGGTTAGACCACCACCTTGTCTGTTTTATGATGACTTTATCTCAGTTACAGCTATTAGAGATTGAGCTCACGGAATGCAGGAAATGGCATATTGTAACTCAAGATTAGTTTGATCCAGCCTTCCACTAACTTCTTTTGATTCCTAGTGCAGGCAGTCCAGATGATCTTCTTGCTGCCTATAATATGAATGTGTATTCCTCTTAGAACTTGTTTGCACTACCTTGTCTACATTCTGTATACTTTAAGCCATTGAAGCTATGGTTTGACATGGAGCGCCACATTATGAGGAGACTGGGGTGATGGCTTGAGAATATAGAGATGTCTTGGTGCCTTTGATGTTAAACTTAATCTGATGGACGCTGTTTTTATTGAGTAGAGGATTTTCATTAGAAGGCAGTGTTGCTGTCTACATTTAACTGATTGAATGTGCTCTTTCATGTGGTAGGCAGCATGCATAATCAGGCTTGCCTTTTTACACATAAAGCACTTTCCTCTGTGGAGTGTGAGTCAGCCAATTAGTTCTTCTCAGCTATGCTGGTGTCATTGCAGCCCATTTCATCTTCCATAATAAGCTCAGTGGGAGTTTCCCCATCATTGTATTGGAGTGTTTGGCTTTGAATTAGTGTGTTTCATTTGACTGAGTATTCTGAGCTGGTTTCATTGATTTCAGGTGTGGAACCTGTCATCTATAGTTTGGATCCGTGCTTAACAGGTTTGGCTATTGACTATCTTGATGTACTTTGACCAGTGTTCACCAAACTGCCCGCTGCTCTTTTGATTACTGGGGTCTCTTCAGCTGTTTTAAAGGAGGCTTTAATTACCCTAGTTTTAAAAAAGCATAACTTGTATTTTGATGACTTGGGTAATTGCCACCTCATCTGTAAGCTTCCATTTGTAGGCATCATTATTGAGAAGATTAATAGTCACGACTTGAATAATTTCTCAGGGAATGCTCCATTTTAATCTAGTGTCCATGCTAGACTTAACACTGAGATGACCCTTCCATGGTTCTTTAATGACCTCTTAATGACAGTGAATAAACTGTATTATTCAGTTTTTATCCTCTTTGATTTTTCTTTGGCATGTTACATGGCATTCTATAGCATTCTTCTTCATTTGAGTGACTGGAACTATTTTGTGATGCCTTGCCTTCTACTTTCTAGTATCTATTCAGAAGACTGTGTCTGAGACAAATTATTCATCTTCTTATTAAATCACATCTGGTCTTCCCCTGAGTTTCATTTTAGATCTTATGCTGTTGTCCACGGTCCTACATGAATACACATGCCATATACATGAGCGTAGAGGTCTTCCATCTTGTGCTAAATTGTATAGAAGCAGTTTGTGCAGTTGTATATGGATAGTGTATTGCACACTTGCTGTGATTTGCAGACATTGGCACTGTTTGGCTTCATCTGCATAACCTCTTCACTAACTGCAATTAGCACTCTAGAGGAGTGCCACTGCTGTCTTGTGTATACCACTAATAACTGTATGACTAAGATGTAGAGGAATTTGAGTAAAAGGTCTGCGGATGAGGAGAATTACATACTTATGGAAGGAGTCCTGCCCGATACACCATCCACAGCTACAAACCCTGAGGTGATTATCATGGCTTATATGTGGAACTAAGACACTGTTACACTTGCATGACCAATTTGTGTCAGTCTGTGGCAGGGGAAGCAAGCCCTGAACATAGGTTACTGTAGGGATTGCATTCTGTATTGGGGGAGCAGTTCTAGGGCAATATGTAGAGGCATGGGGACAGTACCACATCTCAACTGTCCAGATTTTTGGCTCATATTTTTGGTCTGTTCCTCATAAAACCTGTTTTTTTCTGGCAAATCACTGAGATGACCTGAGGGTTAAAGTCACTAAATATTGACAAACATTTGAATTTCAGACTTCATATCCTTCAGAAAATGTATGTTAAAGCAACCCATGATTTTTTTATACTAAGAGGTTGAGAGGTATGGTGGGGGGGTGAGCTGTGTATAATAATAATAGTAATATCACAAAGTAACCAACAGTAAAGGCGAAACATGATGGCAATTAACCTGTTTATTAACTGAATAAAGCGCTTTTCGTTGTCGTGAATGCGGCAACTTCATCAGATTCATACAAATAAATTTGTTACAAGTTTAAATAAGTGAAACGGCAGTCACATGACCACCATCACTGACATATTGTGCATGTCTAAAAAAGTACTGAGACCAATAACTCTAGTCAATTCATTATATTACATACAAAAATCTAAAAGTCAGCCTAAAACAAAAATCTTTTAACCAGCGAAAACCTCCGGATGTAACAATATAGAGTTGGTAAATAAAAATATAACGATGTACACACAGAAACAACTCATTAATACATCCAAGGTAAAACATGAAAATAAACACAAACTACTCTATGTTCGTATCAACTAATGAACTATTACTGTAAAATAAAATAAACTACAATAGATTGACCACATCAGTTTATCCACTGTCTTCAAGTTCTGTGTGTTGGCAAAGTAGATATAATGCTATAAGGATTTTTTTATCAGTATAGATAAAAGTGTCCATCCTACATAGTACTTAACCATATCATATCCATTTCCCACAAGTATAGATGCATATTAAACCCACCACAAAGTACATATGTAAAAAGTATATACATATATACAGACATACTAAACAACTAATACTATACAAAAAGAGAACTCATCGAATATACCAAGGGTCCTCTAATAATTCATCTAATCAGGCTCTTAAGTTTTAGAAGACAAGAGATGTTGCAGGAATCATTTAATCCAGGGCTTGAAAAGGCATTTAGTCTAACCTGCCATGCTAACTCACATTCTTCAAGCATCAAATTAAACGGACCACCCCTGGGGACCTTATACACTTGGTCAGTAACTTTAAATAAAAAAACTATGGTTGTGGTAAACAGCAAGGTGTCTGACTAAGGGGCTCTCTTCTTTTTTTCTTTCTATGGCATAAGTATGTTTGTAGACCCTATCTCTTAGCCTACTTTCGGTCTTCCCGACGTAAAAAGCTGGGCATAATTGGCACCTAGCTACATATACGACCTGTTTGGAGTTACAATGGAATTTACTCCTCAACGTATATCTTTTACCATTTATATAGAAGCTTTCCCTATCTCCATGAATCTACACATCCTGCAACACCCACATGTAGTCATCCCAACCTGTTTCAAAAAGGAAAATGTAGTTTTCCTTTCGAGCAAACTTTTGAGGTTAGCACCTTTCTTGAAAACTAGTTTAGGTAACTGACCAAATTTGTTGATCAAAGACCTGTCGAGGGAAATAAATTCCCAATTTTTATAAAGAATGAGTCTAACCATATTACTATCATTACTGAAGGAAGTGATAAAACTCATTCTAAAATCATTACTGGTTCCATCTACTTGAGTGTGTTCCAACAGTGAGTGCTCACAACTAGCTTCAACCAAGTCAACTCCATTACTGCATGTATCAACTATTATTCTTTTATTAAGTAGTGCCTTTATCTGACCTGTATGTCTCTTGTAGGTTACCTCCACAATTAAAGACTGAACTAAATTGGTAGGGTAACCTCTCTGTTAGAACATGCTACTCAATTGAGAACATTCATCACTAAAGTCAGAATCCAACGAAACCATCCTAGCTGCTCTGATAAGTTGTCCCTTAACTATGGACCGCTTTTGATGGAAGGGATGACAACTTGAAAAGTGAAGAAACGAATTAGAATATGTCTCTTTTCTGAATATTTTAGACACATATCTTTCATTGATGGTATCCTTAAATAGTTTACAATCCAAGTAGTCTATACAGCCTGTGCTAAAGTTGGACGTGAATCTAAAAAATTCTGTAGTAGAGTTTAAATAAGAAACAAATGATTGAGCTTGCTGTTCATTACCTTTGAAAATGACAAATATGTCATCCAAAAACCTTGTGTTTTCCTCTAGGTTGGATAAAGTGGATGTTTCTTTATCCCAACAATGTTCTGGTCAGAATAGACACTTGTATGGTGCCAGTGGCATGCAGGTTAATGAGAGCCCTACAATAAGAGCTGGGCAAAGCACAACTGGACCTTGCTTATCCACTACCTCTACAGTTACAACCTTCATAACACGGTTGGTACTCAAGAATCTGTTGGCGATCCAATTCCAGCAGCTCAAAGAATGCCTGAACCACCTTTAACTATTGAACACCGGTACCCAGAAGAACAAAGGACTGGATTCCACCAGAGAACAGGGCTTATTGGTGCTCCAGCCTTTAATGATTGGATTACATATACTTCCAACTTGGCGTTTGGGAACGGCCCTAACCAGGAGCGACCGGCTAGTTCTTCTTCTAACCAACAGGTCAGTTTGCAGTCACTCAGTGACAAATTGAAACTGTTTGATGTTAAACTGCTGAAATTAAAGAAACTTCAGCTTGACGTTATGTACTTCAATACATGTTTGGACCAACATATAATACCGAAGGGGTTACGATTCCATCAATACCCCACTGGGCTAGTAGCGGACTCACCATTCCATGTGGAGTTAATTACTTTATTTGACCAACAAGGATTTGATCTAATGAATCTTATGATCAAACACTACAAAATACACATTGAGACTTTGACTAAAGAGGTTTCTGTTCTGAACATGGAGATTACTTCGGACATTGACTTTCTGAGATATAAATACAACTATGAAAGATGCTTCTTCAGTATAGACCAATTGTTAGAGAGACTTAAACAAAATAAGGTCAAAAAGATGAACAGGGACAGAAACGCATATGATACTGGTAACGCTTACCCCAAGCCATCTAGTGCACAGGTAGCAACTGCCCTTTATGTCAACACATTGCCCTCACATCAGACTAATGAGGGCACTGATATCAACAACTTGGATAGTTTAGATCCTGTGGATGTAGCTTTGAGTGATTGCCCTGTGAGACGTAGTGAACGGATTCGTAATCAAAATTATAATATCAATACATCTTCTGAATCATATAATGGAAATGGTAGAAATAGAGGAAATCAAAATTTTCAAGAGGCCAAGAATACAGGCGCGATTCTGAAAAAGAACTTCAATCGCAATCAAAAGAACCAAAGACCAAACGAAACAACAGATTCAGGAGATAGGTGAAGATGATGTCTCAAGGGTAGACATACTTTTGAATTCAACTGGGGACTTCAAAATCTTTAATTATTCATCCATGAGAATTGACGCTGTACTTATTGATTTATTAGCAAAGGGTAACACCTTTGTTCCAAGTAGACCCTCAAATTTAGTGCATCTCATTTTTGACCTTAAGCTTTTTGTGAGAAAGTTGAACTTAATGGCTCTTTTTGGTAACACTGTTAATCCCAACCAGGGATTGAGAGTTCCAAGCACTTTTAATCCGCCCGTACACCAAACTTTAAGAACTTTCTAACAGGTGTGTGAGCTTGATTTTCGACATTTTTTAACAGAATTTAAAATGGGTGGGCTTGATATGAAGTCCAATATTAACCCATATGAAAAAGAAATGTTGCATTTGTTAAGATCATCCCCTGTTAGAGTAGTGAAACCTGATAAGGGAGGGGGGGGGTAGCTATTTTCGACCAAGTTGACTATAACAAAAGAATTCACTCTTTGTTACTCAGTGAAGCATATTCAAAAGCTTCACTGAATGAAGTGAATATAGCATATAGCCATATAAAGGGCTATTTTAATGATTTATTTATTTAATCAATGATAGATATTGACACCTTTAACTATATATCACTTCCCTGGCCTAGGACTCCAGTGTTATTCGGTATTCCTAAGGTCCATAAAGATCCAATGGACCCACCCATGAGACCCCTTATTGATGGAAGAGGTTCCATCACATACCCCTGTGCTAAAGTAGTTGACACGATTTAAAAAAAAATACATCTTGTCAAAACCGCAGGTTTGCAAAGACTCTTGGTCGTTTTTGGAAAAAATTAACAACTTGGGGTTTGACCGAGACCACAACTTTTTAACTATAGATGTGAAGGATCTTTATACATCAATCCCACATATGGAGGGTATTGAGTGGGTCAGCCTCATGTTGAAATCTAAAAATGCTCCAATACATGAGATTTATACTGTGGAAATTTTGTTGGATATCATCTTAACCAACAATTTTTTTCTGTTCAACAATGAGTTTTATTTACAAAAATGTGGGGTAGCCATGGGTTCACCCTGTGAAGCCAGCTTTGCAAACCTTGTGATGGCATTCTGGGAAAATGAATTCATTTTCAAGAATATTGAACACAGGGTGAACCCTACACAAGGTTTTTGGATGACATATTTGTCATTTTCAAAGGTAATGAACAGCAAGCTCAATCATTTGTTTCTTATTTAAACTCTACTACAGAATTTTTTAGATTCACATCCAACTTTAGCACAGGCTGTATAGACTACTTGGATTGTAAACTATTTAAGGATACCATCAATGAAAGATATGTGTCTAAAATATTCAGAAAAGAGACGTATTCTAATTAGTTTCTTCACTTTTCAAGTTGTCATCCCTTCCATCAAAAGCGGTCCATAGTTAAGGGACAATTTATCAGAGCAGCTAGGATGGTTTCGTTGGATTCTGACTTTAGTGATGAATGTTCTCAGTTGAGTAACATGTTCCAACAGAGAGGTTAGCCTACCAATTTAGTTTGGTCTTTAATTGTGGAGGTAACCCACAAGAGACATACAGGTCAGATAAAGCCACTACTTAATAAAAGAATAATAGTTGATATGTGCAGTAATGGAGTTGACTTGGTTGAAGCTAGTTGTGAGCACTCACTGTTGGAACACACTCAAGTAGATGGGACCAGTAATGATTTTAGAATGAGTTTTATCACTTCCTTCAGTAATGATAGTAATATGGTCAGACTCATTCTTTATAAAAATTAGGAATTTATTTCCCTCGACAGGTCTTTGATCAACAAATTTGGTCAGTTACCTAAACTAGTTTTAAAGAAAGGTGCTAACCTCAAAAGTTTGCTCGAAAGAAAAACTACATTTTCCTTTTTGAAACAGGTTGGGATGACTACATGTGGGTGTTGCAGGATGTGTAGATTCATGGAGATAGGGGAAAGCTTCTATATAAATGGTAAAAGATATAAGTTGAGTAGTAAATTCCATTGTAACTCCAAACAGGTCATATATGTAGCTAGGTGCCAATTATGCCCAGCTTTTTACATCGGGAAGACCAAATGTAGGCTAAGAGATAGGGTCTATGAGCATACTTATGCCTTAGAAAGAAAAAAAGAGGAGAGCCCCTTAGTTAGACACCTTGCTGTTTACCACAACCATAGTTTTTTTTAATTAAAGCTATTGACCAAGTTTATATGGACCCCAGGGGTGGTCCGTTTAATTTGATAAATGATTCCTGCAACATCTCTTGTCTTCTAAAACTTAAGAGCCTGATTAGATGAATTATTAGAGGACCCTTGGTATATTTGATGAGTTCTCTTTTTGTATAGTATTAGTTGTTTAATATGTCTGTATATATGTATATACATTTTACATATGTACTTTGTGGTGGGTTTAATATGCATCTATACTTGTGGGAAATGGATATGATATGGTTAAGTACTACGTAGGACGGACACTTTTATCTATACTGATAAAAAAAATCCTTATAGCATTATATCTACTTTGCCAACACACAGAACTTAAAGAGAGTGGATAAACTGATGTGGTCAGTCTATTTTAGTTTATTTTATTTTACAGTAATAGTTCATTAGCTGACACGAACATAGAGTAGTTTGTGTTTATTTTCATGTTTTACTTTGGATGTATTAATGAGTCGTTTGTGTGTGTACATCGTTATATTTTTATTTACCAACTCTATATTGTTACATCCGGAGGTTTTTGCTGGTTAAAAGATTTTTGTTTTAGGCTGACTTTTAGATTTTTGTATGTAATATAATGAATTGACTAGAGTTATTGGTCTCAGCACTTTTTTAGACAGGCACAATATGTCAGCTGATGGTGGTCATGTGACTGCCGTTTCACTTATTTAAACTTGTAACAAATTTTTTTGTATGAATCTGATGAAGTTGCCGCATTCACGACAATGAAAAGCACTTTATTCAGTTAATAAACAGGTTAATTGCCATTGTGTTTCGCCTTTACTGTTGGATACTTTGTGATATTAGTTTTACTAGTTTGTCATGTTTTCCATTTGTCATTCATGGCGTTAATAATAATAGTAGTTTTAACCAGGTCTATGCAAAAAGTAGAAGGAGGCTATGGTCACTAAATAACATGTTTTGTCCTGAGGTGTACAGATAGTGTCTTGGCCATCAGAAGAAGGCAGCACCTAGAAAAATTCACTAGCCTGGAAAATAATCTGACCTTGACAGGCTCTGTGCACACATTGAATTTGCCCCTGTGCAAAGACACTGTGGATAAGAAGCACTGGGATCAGATTTGACAGGGACTGGTATAGGATTTGAACTCTACTGGAAGGCATAATAGATCCTTATAACAGCTGTGAAAGAGGAATACTGAGTATAAAAGAAAAGGCACAAAACAGGACAGGTCTACCACAGGAAGTGGACTACAAATGCAGATATAGCTGACTGAGGTTGAGGAGTTTTGATGTTACTTACAGGCCAAGAGGATCAGCCTCTGTACCTAGGGCTGACTTGGATGTGGAAGCAGGCTTGACATCAACCACCTGCGTGCCAGAGAGGGAAGCACTGGGATGATACCACAGTACAAGGACAAAATGATTGACTTCAACAATTGGCTAAGCTTCTGGTGTCATTCTAAGGGGATCCAGTATTTGTCTGCATGGGACGACATGATCGACAGACCACGATGCTTTGCCAGAGATGGCCTGCACCTGTTGCCCTTGGGATTCCAGATACTGGCTAAGGCTCTTGCCACCCCTATAGTGCCTTTTTTAGGCAAGGTTCAAATGACAAATTCACCACCGTGACAGGTACAAGCAAGCAAAATCTGAGGGTAATGCTACTCAGTGCTAGAAGTCTAAACCTCAAAATGCACTCACTCGAGGCTCTCCTTAAAATGGAGAACATCAACATCTGTGCAGTGACAGAGACCTGGTTCAAAGCTCCAGAGAGCACCCTGCATTACTAGGCTATAATTCATACCACACCTTTCAGCCACCTAACCGGAATGAAGCACTAAAGGTAGAGACGTGTCCATATTCATTAAGGATATATACACCTCCAGGCTAGTTGCACAGCACAACGCATCCGAGATTATCCAAGTGTAACTAACTCTGTACTGCAGCTTGCTACAGACCCCCCACCATGCCCCAGGATTCCCACTCCTCATTTCTTGATACACTGGAAAGTATTAGGGTACAACCCAACACCCTAATAATAGGCGATTTTAACTACCCCACCATTAACTGGGAAAACTACTCATATACGAACTCTTTTGCTCAACTTTTTCTGGAATTCATAAATTCCAATTCCTTGGATCAATTTATTCACACCCCCACCAGGGGCAGCAATATCCTAGACCTGGTCATTACCAACATGGGCAACCAGTGTTCCACATCAGAGGTCAATTCCTCTTTGGTCAGATCCGACCACAAGCTAATCACCCTAGACATCCACATCCCGCCCCCACCCCCAATTAGGGAAACCACCATAAAAAACTTTTCCAAAGCCAACTTCACACTTCTTAAGACAGAAGTGGCAAACTTCATGACACCCATGCAGACGGACAGTAGAGGTACGACTGCTGAATGCTACACAAATGCACCTTATAAGCACTTACATGAGTGCATGGATCATGCTATCCCTAATATAACCAAGATGCTATCCTCCATAAAAAGGAATCCAATCTGGTGGTCCTTTGCCATAAACAAACTCTACAACAGAAGAAAGAAACTGTTGCAAAAAAGAGTAAAATCCCATGACTGGAGGAACTCCCTGGTCAACCTCAGTAAGAATCTGAGATCCTTCATAAAATCCTTCAAAGCTAGTTACGAAAACAAAATTGCCACTGACTCTAAAGACAACCACAAAACATTCTATAGCTATGTCAAGAATCTCAAAGGCAACACTCAGATCTGCTCTGAGTTGCAGCACAATAGCACTAAATATACAGAACGAACTGATATTGCCAACATCCTGGCAGATAGGTTCAGTGCTAACTTTACCCCCCTCTCATCCCCTATAGGGCCCATCTCTATACCGAAAGAATGCAAAGTTCCTGTAATCACGGCTGCACAGGTAAAAAACACACTCTCCAAAGCCAAGAACACAGCATCCATGGGACCTGACAATATCCCAGGATGCGTTCTACACAAACTACAGAATGAACTGGCACCCTGCCTAAGTACCATGTTCAATCATAGCCTCACCTCAGGCTTTGTGCCCACTGAATGGCGCACCACGACGGTTATCCCACTCCACAAAGGGGGAACCACAACGGACCCCGGGAACTACTGCCCCATTAGCCTGATGAGCCTGGTCTGCAAGGCCATGGAACGTATCATCATGGAACTCATAAACAAAGACATTGGTAATCTCCAAACTCTGGACCCTACCCAATTCGGATTTGTAAAAGGCAGATCATTTCTCCTAAACCTGATTGACTTCTTTGAAGCAGTCACCAAAGCCATAGATGAGGGTAAGGTGGTTCACACAGCTTATCTAGATCTCGCCAAGGCTTTCGACACCATCCCCCACTCTGGAGTTATAGATAAGCTCACTAAACTTGGTATAAATCTCTATGTCACAAGATGGGTTGCCAACTGGCTCATAGACAGAACCCACACTGTGAAAGTAGCAGACTCCAAATCTGACTTCAGACCAGTGACAAGTGGAATACCACAGGGTTCAGTCCTGGGTCATCTCCTGTTTCGTATCTACTTCTCTGAAGTACAGGCTAACACAGAAGGTCTTTGGCTAACAAAGTTTGCAGATGACTGCAAACTAGGAGCCATAATCAAAACTCCTAACGATGTGGACATACTACAAAAGGGCCTCATTGAGACAGATGCCTGGTGTCAAAGCCATGGCGTGAAGCTCAATGCCAAAAAGTGTATTGTCATCCCCTTTGGTAAAAACTCTGTACCCATGAACTACCACATAGCTGATAGTCTACTTAACGCTGAAAATGTGATGAGACCTTGGGACACAGGTGGACAGTAGTCTCTCCTTTGATAATCACATCACCACAGTGTTCAGGAAATCCTTCTATGTGGTTCACCTCATCACAAAAGGTTTCTCATCCAGAAAAAAAGAGGTCATTGTTCCCCTCTACTCATCACTCATTAGACCTATTATAGAGTACAACGCCTCTTTTGGTATGTACCTCACAAGACATCTACAGGAACTGGAAAGGCCACAGAAATACCTCACAAAGAGGATTACTGGCCTCAAACAGATGCCCTACGCAGACCGTTTCAAAAAACTCCAGCTTTACTCCATCGCATATCGCCTACTCAGAGGCAATGTCTGCCTACCATACAAAGCTATGTCAAACCCATAACTGTTGGACATGCTCCACTTAAAGAAATCCCAATCCCTCCGAGCTACATGCTCTAGGGACCTAAACATTGTCACCACAATAAACAGAACATGCTGGAGGAATAGATTCCTGTCCCAGAGACTTCCCATACTCTGGAACAGGCTACCTGTCTATGTCAGACAGAGCTCCTCATTAGCACTATTCAAGAAAAATCTTGATGATTGGATGGGAAATAGGAAATTCACCCTAGGGATCACTTCTATGGCTCTGCTCGACAGGGGCACAGGAAAATAATTTTCTTGGGTGGCAAAAGCCAGGGTACATTTTTGGCTAGGCTTATATAGGCCCTAGGGCCAATAGTCTAGTACCTACCTATGAACCTATGGTAGTAATGTCCAGTACTGAGCATTTTGGCACACCAGCGCATTACTAAAAAGGGGCTGAGCATGACCCACCTGCATATCAATTTTTCTAGGCACCTCTGGTCCTCAAGTGCAATCTTCACAATGAGGTATGTCTTCCAGTATATTGTAGAGCACTGTTTCTATGTATACCCATATGCATTCCACAAGAGGATATGTATGTGAGCTGATAACAATATCATGTGTTTTCATTAATTCAGGTGCTCCCACTGGTGGTGGGTCAAGCATAACAGGACAATATAGGGCTGACATAAGCAAAGTACCTGTTATAGATGATGATGGCAATATGCAAGTGGTATGTTCCGATGACAGTGATGCTGTCTGCAATACTACCGGATGTGGGGGTCATCCACATCCACCAGTAAAAAGACCCCTGTAGAAGAAGTGGCTGAGCACATGGCCTCACGAGAACATTGCAGACATCCTGTACCTATGAGCCTAACATAGTCTCCACCTGTTTCACTGGTCCACACAGCTTCTGGCAAGTGCACCTTCTGTGTGGTGGGCATACACACATAGAGTAGAGACACACAATATGTGCAACAGCTGGAATGAGTCACCAGATGTGCAAGTCATTGACCCATGTGCAGACGACCACTACACATAGTATTGTGGAGATGGTGAATTTGCTGCCTGACTAACTTCATCTATGAAGCACATTGCAGTTGTCACCTGGTCTGTTTCTGCAGGCCATCCCATACTTGTTTATGTATTGTTATGGCTGATGCACAGTGTGGCCATTCCATGTCCTGCCTGCATTACCCGGGTATGATTCTGCATGCATCATTTTATTCTGTGTTGTATGCACTGTTGTCCTTAGTTGCAGAATGTATGCCATTGCTTTGTCAGTATTACAGTGTATTACATTTGCCTCTGCATTGGTGTTGGCTCTGCTGCTCCATATTCCACCCCTGACTCTTTACCCTGTCCTACGGCTGCTGTAACTTGGATGACAGGCCTTGTCATGATGTTCTTGCTGCTGCTTCATTTGTTTATGTAATACCATGTTGTGGAGCATGACACACACACACACACACACACACACACACACACACACACACACACACACACACACACACAAACAACAGAAATCTTGCTTTGTTCCCATGCTGTGTTGCAGTGTCCTTTCAGAGGTATCTAAATATTGAGAGTGCCCTTTCAGTAGTCCAAATACCCACTCCACTATGTTTGAAGTTTCACTGTGGGCTATATTGTAAGATATTTCATGTATGCTTTCAGAATTGCATATCAAAGTCATCAAGCAGGATTGTAAGGCATATCAGGCATCACCTGTAACATTCAATGCATAGCACCTGTGTGCGTAAACCTGTCTGTCTGAGAGGTGTGTGTTCCTATGAACCATGTGACCCCTTCAATAGTCGCTTTGCTAAAACTGCCAAAAATGTGAACTGAGTGCACTCTTTGACAATCAGGCAGATTAGGGGGTTAAAATATTTCCTATGTATATATCTCTAGCTGTATGGGCAAGAAGGGATCTTGATAGCAACCAGAGTGGAATTTATGGAAACAAAGAACCTCAGACAAATAGCTATCTCATAGAAGGCTTGCATGATTTGTTTTTCTACTGTAGTATCCTGGGGAACCAGATATGTTCTTTTACATGCTGAAGCATGATGTTGAAGATCAGGTTCAGTATTCACATGTCCCACACATGCACTGGAAGATCCCTGGAGCAAGGATGGTCAATTTTACTCATACCTTATAGGTTCCTTATAGTATCCCTGTCCACTTGGAGGTGGTCCACCACTGTTCTTCTGTCATGTGGCTGTAAGTCACATGATTTTTGTACCTCCTCCATTAGCACAGGTGGTAGCAACTTGCAGTACCACAAGCATTGGCTACAATGTTGTCTATCAACACATGCTGCTGGTGTAGTGCTGCAGTACTTCCTAGCATACCTCCCATTCTGTACACTACAAATCTTGGCTTTAAGAATGGGCAGGTGTGGCTGCACAGCACCATCTGTTAATATGACTGAATTGGTTTGCCATTTTGCGCTCCTTCCTTTGCATATTCTATGAGGGTCTTTTTCCCCTGGTGTTCCTTATTTACATGCACTTATTTGCAAATACTGCATGTCTTGCTTTTTCCGCAATTACTTAGTCTGCATGTCTTGAGTCGTTCACATCCTGCACATGGTGGCTGTCCTCCACACTTTTTTGCACTTTGCAGTGCAATAACCTTTATAAATTCCATGTATTGTGAGCTAACAGGTTAAATGTTAGTCATTTCACATATAACTTGAAGCTTTATCTTCATTATTTTTGCTGTAAATATATATGTGTGTGTGTGTGTGTGTGTGTGTGTGTGTGTGTGTGTGTGTGTGTGTGTGTGTGTGTGTGTATATGTGTGTGTGTGTGTGTGTGTATTGCATGCTAAATGAGAAAAATGCAGTTTAAACAAAGCAACATTTGTTTTAATTTATTTCAGTTACTGCAGTTTAAAAAGCTTTCTTTTATTTTTTGCAGATTGTACCATTGTGGGTTGCCCCTAATACATTGACATTTACTGGATTTCTGATGATTTTAATCAATTACTTTATATTGTCATTTTATGACTGGGATTACACCGCTTCAGGTAAGTTTTGAATCAGTATCATATATGACAGGTGCTGCTAAAGAAATGTTAGATGTAAAATGCTGAATGATTTGTACTATTTGACCAGACCTGTATTCTGCTTGTAATAAATGATAAGAGGGTACTGGTGAGCCCATCCATAAATTTCCAGCCTGGTGCTTCTCTGCTGTTTGTAAAATAACAATGGATATTTTTCTTGGCTGTTTCTGTTTAGGTGGTGTTTATTGTGAGCTTTGTGAAACTAGTCATCTCTTGAAAGATCGGATAGGATTTTATTTTATTACTGTTACATTAACAAGGCATATTTTTATTAGAAGTAGATTTCAAAATCTAAAGCTACAAAGTTTATTAGTGAAAGAGTAATTCCCACTATATTGTATGTGCATCTCTTGATCTGACTTTAGAAGCCTTTTGCAATGGATAAATATTGTGATTTAATATTCTGCGTTCCCCCTCTTGCTATAGTTTCTCTTCTTTCTGCACTTTAGGGGGGTGAACACTGTCTTCTTTGATGTCATACACAGGACTAGGAGATCATGTATAGTTGCGCAACACTGAGTTCTTTCCTACACTAATAAACTTTGGGTCTTGTTCCTAACATTCATCATGGAAAGGATCTCATGTCCATTGCATGAGAAATAGAATAAAATCTTCTAAGGATTCCTGCAGTTTTCAGATGATAAGCATTCACTCACCCCAGCATTGTCCATACTGCCTGAGTGAAGATTACAGTGGGAAACCCTGCCTTAAATGTCAGTATTTCATTTTAGCTTAAAAAAGGAAAGAGAACATTGAAGTCTATCTCAATTATATAATGATGGTTGCTATTGAAAGCACACAACATGACTGCCAAGAGGGTTTGCCCCACGACTCAAATGTTATAAAGGGAAGGGATAGCACCATTATTTTTGTCCCAAGATTCAGCTTCGATTCTCCTTGATAAACTGATTTTTTTTCATACAGGTAAAACCGTTTAATGGTGCATACATGATTAAATAACTGAACTAAGCCTACACTGTTATGTTAGTAGTTATGGGCTCCAGTATCTATAAACCTACTGTGAAAAATAAGAAAATGCTTTTGTTTCTGATCGTCTGCTATGACCTTCAGAGACCAATGCTCTGATTTGTAATATTCATAGGTTGAGAGGTATGAGTCTGCCACTTGTTCCCAAGCTAATAATGGAACAACATGAGAAAGGGAGGAAGTCAGAAGAGAGACATCTGTCACACCCATTCCTCTTGTGAAGTTTTTCCACAGATGTCCTGTGAAGTTTTCCCACAAGAGACAGGCAGAAGAGTCCCTCAAGTGATCCCTTCTCAGTGTCAAAGAGTGTGAGAAGATGAGGGAGTCCAGGGTAAAACATTTTTCACATCCAGTGAACACTACTCATAAGTTGGCCCACAGGTTTTGTAAGCTACCCCCTTGCCAAAGAGGGGTTAGATCTTTGAGGTGTTATCCATGGTGTTTGAAGCTCCTATCTTATGGTTGAGGTTCACAGCATTTTTATACCTCTATGTGTGCATTTCCTACATGGAGTTTTCCATTATTCCCATGGTATAGGCTGTGTGATCCAACTTGGGATTGAACAGTTTTCTCCGTAATCCATCACTGATGTTTAGTAGGATTCAGTGGCCAGGTTAGAGGAGGCTATTTTGAGTCATCACATACTGACAGGATCCAGTAGGATAAATTTAAATGTTGGGATGGTCAGATTCCCAGTAGGATAAGTTTAGATGTTGGGATGTGCACATTTTTGATGTGTTGAGATCTGTCTTCATGGTTACAGAAATGAATCTTCTGGGAATTTGGATTGATGCTAGTGATAAATCAGGTAATAGGTCTTTCCATAAGTATTGTTACCATTAGCAAGTGCTAATCCAGATGCCAGTCTCCCATCACATGATGTATGGCATTTTATTTCTCCATTGTACAGTAGAATCCTCTTGAGTCTGAGAAGTGTAGGCTGTTCCAGTTAGGATTGGGGGTTTAGTGGGTGTTGGTTCAGTCTCAATGACCTTGGAGGTGGACTGAGAGAACAAAAGGCTCCTTTCTTTACGGAGGATAAGAATAATGAGTCTATTCCATGGATGACACTCCCTTTCAGAAAAGTCTCAAGATATAGTCCTGTATGGACTGGCCTGTAGCTCTTCTGTCTTCTTCCCCAGAAATGTCTTGGTCTCTTTCTAGGGAAGAGGGATGAAATGTTTGGGTCTTCCTTCCCATGTAGTTTGCCCATACTAATGTATGCAGCCCAGGAGCATATGGATTCTGATTCCTGTACTCCTAATAAATCTGATTGTGTCTGCAAGCCCCTAGTGAACTGGAGTGATAGTCTGGCCAAGCATCCTAAGACAAACTTTTACATGATCAAGTCAGCATGGGTCCTGGACGCTGCCTTAACTTTCTGTGTTACCAAAAGGTAAGGAGCTTAACTGCCAGTGTTGGAGGCTTAGAGTTCTCAGTTGTGTCTCTCTTGTCCAGGTTCCATTCTTGCCTAGTAGAGCAAGCACAGAAAAGTGAAAGTGTAGCTCAGAGGGTTTAGGCTTTGTGCTGCTAGTGAGCTTCATGCTAGAGTTCTGAGTTTGAGTCTTTCCATTTTCACTTGCATACAGTGTGACTCTGAACAAGTCATATAAACATGCGCTGCTCTTAGGTCACCTCTGAAAGAGGTGCTTGTGCATAGTGGGCTTTCACTGTTAACAAGTCATTAAAAATGTTAGCAGGCAAGGCATTCATGACTTTTGGATCAATGAGAATTTGGTTTGGTTGCTGTGGTTTAGGAGTCACATTCAGGAATATGAATTTGCAATATTGCTAGACTCATACTATTCTCTTTTAATGGTGAGCTCAGGTGAGTTATGCTGGATGCCTTTTTTTGGAGAGAGAGGTCCTCCTTGGGCAGTTCTACTAGAAATTGGCTAAGGACCTCTAAAAGAAGAAGCAGAAATTGTCCTCTGTAGAGGGTCTTTATGATGACTCTGTATTACCCCTGTTCTGTTTTTGCCAAACCTTTCTAGTTCCGCAGGAGAAATCCCCCTTGTAGGATAAGAGCTATCAAACATTAGGCAGTCATACCTTCCCAGCTGTACTAGCAAAGTCTCTGAGGAGGGAACATCCACTGACCAAGCAGTCACAACCCCAACTACTGTTCAGGACTGCTTGCTAGAAGCTGTTTCTCTGATTTTGATCTATCTTGAAGAACCTTCATGAAAGATTATTGTGGGCTTCACATGGTCACACATGATAATGACTCTGAGCATTGAAGTCTTGCCCAACAAATAGCTGTGCTGAAGTCCAAAACTTCTTTGCAGAGCTTTTGTGACAAGCCTAAAGTGCACTCCTCAAAGGGGTTATAGAGGCACTACTACTACTTAGGAGAGAGGCAGTAGAAATTTCTGTTTGTTCCAACAGGAACAGCAGATGTCTATCATACCCTGGAACTCAGCAGCTGCTATACTTACCCTGCTGCTGAAGGTCAGCTAAATGGTTTCATTGATCATGATGGGTACTTTCTTGCACATAACAGTTTGGGGTTCACACGAGTTTCTTTTGTTCACTGTCAGTGTACTTCATTTTCAGGACAAAGAGGTCTATGAAAACTCAGGGAAGTCTTTGCTGAAATTGATTCAGAGGATTGACATTATTAGAGCAGAGCTGGAAACTCTTAGTTAACCATTCCTACCTACATTTATGGCACAAGATGTTAGAACTTTGAAATCCTGGGTTTGCATCTGATGGTCTTTTGTGTACACCCAGAGTATTTAATAAGTTGCTAGCCATCGTGATGGAAGCCTTGCAGGAGAAGGAACTTCATGAATTCCATGCACAGATGACTAGATTGTTGTACATTTCTGTGGTTTCAGACCCTGAGGTGTATGAAAACTCAGAGAAGTATTCACTGAACTTGATTCAGAGTATTGACATTATTGGAGCAGAGCCAGAAACTCATAGCTAGCCATTCCTACCTACATTGATGGCACAGGAAGTTAGAACTTTGAAATCCTGGGTTTGCATCTGATGGCAGCAAACATTTTCATGGGTTTGTTTGCTTGGCTGAAAATAGAAGTGTTCAGTGGATGTTGATTTTTTTCCTGTGTTGCTTTTAGTACCTCATTGATACTTGACTGTCAGCCTCATTTATTGGGATACTGTCATTCCTTGTGTCATGAGTGTCCAGTTTCACCTGCTTCCAAGCCGGGCCTTCCACGTTTAAGGTTGGTCACTAATTGGTCATAGGCTGTGGCAACCGCAGAGTAATCCTGATATGATATCATCTTCAGCAGTTCAACAGGGATTTGCTAAGTGTCATAACCATCCATTTCCTATAGCAGCGTACTTCACGCACTAATTGTAGCTGTTCACTTCAAAACAAGGTGGCACTGAAGGAACAAATGAATGGAATGGACTTTATTATGGCAGCTTGATGGCTGTTCAACTACAGTCAAACAAGGCTAGATTCAATTACTTTTTATCCATAGGCTGCCTGAGTACCTACTCAGTATAACCACTTTATTGATTGTCTACAGCTCAGATTTCCAGTTGTGATCAAACAAAATTTCAGTAATAATTACAGTAATATATTTCAACTTGTTCAACTCAGACACACAGTCCATGTCAAGCTAGATCAATGAATGTTTAACTATGAACAAAGGAGAGCACGGATCATTAATTTCCATCCAGTCCGGTGTCCTTTAAATACTTTGCTTCTGAAAGTGTTTTTGTTTTGGGGTACTGCAAGATACTGATAGATATGGCCAATGTCAAAGATTTGACAAAACCAATAATATAAAGACTCCTATGACCATGAAAAATCATCCTTTTTCAAAAAAGGTTGATTTGATGTGAAAAAGAAAGCCATCCCTTGGAAATAAATTCAGGTGAAGGTGGAAAAACTTCAAAAAAGAAGTTAAAACATTCTTTCAAACACTAGGCAAATATAAAGAAAAAGTACATAAGAGGTAGAAAAGGAAAAAGAAAAACATTCTTTCAGCTTTGGGATTACTGATGACACATTTTTGTAATCTCTTGCAACAACAAAACAAAGTTGAAAAAGTTATCTTCTGTGTCCTCTATAGCAAAGGGGAAAAAAGCTAAATTTCATTACTATACACTCTTCTGGGAAACCTAAAAGAAATCTCAGAAAGAAAAGGAATTTTGAAAACAAAAACATTTGTGGATTATCATAAAATTTTACTGGTTATAACATAGGAACATTGGAACAATACTTAAAGCTTAATCAGTAGTACAATAAGGCTGCAAATTTTGTTGAAAGCCATCCTTGTAGATCTTACCATTGCACTGTACTCAGGAAAATGAACTGACTGAATCTACCCTGTGCACCCAGATACTCCCAACTGCTGACAGCCAAGAAAATAATCCATTCACCAGAAAAACGTTCAAGCTTAGAACATATTATTCACCTTTACTCCTCAAATAGATCCATGCTTTCTACAGAAAAATCACTGCTCACCATATCCAAACATGAGGGAAAAAAACATGAGACTCTCTGTACATGAACTGCATCTGCACTCACTAAGGCAACTTAGTAACCTAATAACTTTTAAGTCAGAAGTATAAAAGTATCTAAAAGTGTCTAACAGATAACACACGGCTCTGTACCTGCCTATCTCCTGGTTAAACACTATCCATTCTTAAAACAAGCATTCCATATCAGAGCAACTTAGGCAAATCCCTACTCACCTTTTTGTACAATTGCAGTACAGTTACAGTGCAGTGGATAATCTTGAATCTTCTGTTCATATGGCAATCCATGCCCTTTCCTGTCACCACTGTCCTCATCTACTGCTTACCGACCCTTACTAATCACCCTATCAGTACTCCTGTCAACTACTATCTTCTTTATCTCACTTTGCATCACTTGCATTCACCATAGAATGAGACAGTGAGTAAAACTTACTATGTATTTCACTTGGTATCGCCTGCACCCTCCTTGGAAGTATGTGATGTATAAAGCTCTTTAGTCATTGTACTGTACATTTTATCTTTTACATTTTTTTATTCCATCCATAGAGAAACTTTCTGTATGTGATACATTCTTACTGTTTTTGTTTCTTATCTTTTTATTGGAACTTGTGCAGTAACTTTGTGTTGCAACATACCTTTTAGCTTATCTGTTCTCAGTTTGATTGCCTATGTGGATCATTCCAGTTAACAAATACAAAATAAATAAATAAATATGGTTATGATGAAACAAATGTTTCAAGCACCTATTTTGCACTATACTAGGAACTTCATTTGACACTAAAGTCCATCCAGAACAGCAATGTAGATTTCCTTAAAAGAAATATATAAGCAACCACAAAAAAGTAAAAGTGAATTTGGAACCATCTTTCTGCATTTGGTTTGTCAAAGCTTCTAAGAGAATGCTTTTAGTATTTTCTCAGCTAGTAATAGCAGATCATATCACATATGTGGGTTCTCAAAGTAATTTTCAAAGGCCATGCCATATAATTTTTCAGCTATCGATATCAGGGTAATTTTGTCAAACACCAGTGTGGCATATATGTGTGTATGAAAATCAATCTAAACACCTAAATATCAACAGGCTAAATATTGACAAAAAAAACGTAATGTTCAAAATGTCAACAGTTAAAAAAATGCAAAATAGTGACAGAATAGAAGTTATACCAAGGAAGGGTATATATGTCCTTTTCACACTGTTGTGTGACCTTAGATTTGGTATATATAATTAACAGTTAGTGGGGGGATGCAACCCCCCACTTGAGGGCTTGCCCTCACTGCAAAAAACATTGATTTGGGATAAGGTAAGGTTTTTTCCCGGATTTACTATTCTTCCATGCAGGACTAGCTTAGTCCAGCACAGAAGCAGCTGTTTAGGAGCAGGATGGCAGCGTGCCATGCATATTAATGAAGGTGTGCTGCCTGAGCTCCTAATCTTACATAGAGTGTGTAAGAGTGCAGGGGGTGTGTCTGAGAGCAGAGCTCTCAGAATATATACTCCCCTGCAATGTAGAACAGCAGAAAGTCCTAAAAGAATGAGCGAGACTGCTCATAGGTGTACGCATACCCCCAGTAATATCCCCCCACGTGTACAAGAGCAGTAGTTAACACAAAAAATATAAAGATACTTTATTTTTTTATGAAACAGATTAAATTTAACCATAGGTGCGTGGGTTTGCCCATCGCTGAGCTACGGTTAATGCAGCTTAAATGACAGAAGAGGATAAAAAGCAAGATATATGCAAATGAAGCAGTATAGCAATAGTGTAGTGGGCAGAGCATCCGCCTTACGAGCAGTCATTCCCGGTTCGAGTCCCAGTGCAGCACATTCCCTTTTCCATGTCAAATCACTTTATGAACAATATTTTTAGTTGCATAACCTACTAAATAACATATATTTGTGAACTGGAGTACTGCATTAAATGCAGATGCGAGGTGTCAGTATCATAATGTTGTAAAGTCCACAGATAATCACATGTGCCCCATCAGGGTTACATATGGAAGGTAAAATGTGTAATGAATGATAACTCCATGCAGCTTCCAAATCCCCCACCTTCCCAAGACCCATTAGACATTACTGTCTAAATTAGTGCAGTGGTAATCGGGAGTAAGCACTAGTAAGCAATTGTAAGCACTATTAAGCAGTAATAAGCGGAAGTAAGCATATGTAAGTACTAGTAAGCGGGTTTAAGCACATTTGAGTGGGGGTAAGCAATGTGCACACAGGTTAAGCAATATTGAAGCTAACTCTCTGTAACATATTTAACTGGACGTTAGCATTGCTTACCCTCACACAAATCTGCGCAAACCTGCTTACAAGTGCTTAAAAGTGCCTTAATCACTCTGTATGCAACAGCCGCTGTTCTGGCCAGAAAAGAAATAAACAGCCAGTTGCAGGTGTTGAACCCAGGACCCTGTACACTATAGTCACAGTAGTTAACAACTAAGCCATCACAGCAGTACATAAGATTGAGGTATCACCAAACTGAACATGTGAAAGGAATCTATATACAGTCTTATATTCTATAACCTACTACATAACATAAATATGTGAACTGGAGTACTGCAGTAAGCCCAGATGTGAGGTGTAATTGTAATAAAGTGTTGAAGTCCCCTAATAAACACAAGGACCCCATACAGTGTATGTACACATGAATCATGGATACCAGACACATATATAACATGTAACGAGTAATAAATCAATGCCAAAAAGCAAATATAATGCAAATTAAATATTAAGCAACACTAAGCATTGCACAGGCCAGCTTAGTAGGTGTAAGCAATGTGTAAGCCAGCTAACTCAAATTGCCCATTAGTATACCCCTTTAAACAATGCCAACCTTAGGTAAGCTGGTTTGCCCATAGCTTAGGCTTTTTCAAAAATGTTCAGTCATGCAAAGTGTGGGAAATCAGCTCTATTTAAACCCAACAGGCAGGAATACATCTCATAACTGGTTGTAGCTTCTCCTTGCAGGTGCTATGTCTGGAATGGGAGAGGGTGTGCACTTTTGGGTGCAGCGCTGGGGCATCCAGGTGTCCAGAGTCATGGCAGGACTCCTTGTCAAAGACCATGAGCAGAGACTGCTGCAGGGCCAGTACCAGGGTTCCCAATATAAAGCGGAAGCCTGGGACCATCTCACCTGTGACCTCACCAGTGCCACTGGCATACCTCGAACTGGTGAGCAGGTCAGGCATCACTATACTGACCTGAAGTGGCAAAAGGGGGATCTGTTAGATCAGTGGATTCAAGAGGCTAGGAGTACAGGGGAGGGCCCAGCTGTGTGTAAGTATCACTCCACTACCTGTTTAATAATTGCCAGCTCATGTATATTATGGATAGGTATGGCTAAATATTCCTCTTATATCCTTCACAGTGGCAAGTGAGCGGGCTGCGAACCAGGAGGCCCATGGATGTCTCTTGGAGAGGTTGCGACCCAAGGCAGGTTAGTAATACTCTTACATGTACCGTCATAGGAAATAAATCTAAAAATGTTAGTAAGTTAATTGCCTGTATTGTTTAAGGTGAGTACTGCATACACCAGAGAATATGGCAGGATGAGTCTCATATAGGTTGTATGTAAATAAAAGCATAATAGCCTGACAATGAAGGTCTAACTGCTGGACTGCATGTGTTTACTCTGGTATCATATGGTAATGTAAATTTGCAATCACTTAATAGTACTGTTGTATTAAGCACTGTTATCCACACTGTGCAACATAAATAAAATGTACAGGAATGTCTGTATATGATTGGTGTAATCCCCAGAGGTCATTTAGTACAACTGAGAGAGACATAGAAAACAGTGAAAAGACAGACACAAAATCCAAAAAGCACACACAACTGAGATGTGAACTGTTGTATTTTTAGCACACACAGCCATGGTTCGAATCTTGGGAGTGGTAGTAGTCTGCATACAGAATCATACCCCACAACTGTACAGATATGCCCAGAATGTCCAGTGAATTGGCCCATATCTGCTGCCTGTCACTCTGTCCCCCTGGGAAATCAGTGGGATGATCCCAGACTTGGAGGCAGCAAACAAGAAATACAATTGATTGTCACACAACTATAAGAACAAACCTGTCGCTCTAGCAACTCCCCAAACTGTTATGAGAGTAATAAGCCAAGTATGTCTCATCTACACCCCCATGTTGTCAAGCTGTGACCAGAGTGAGATGTATGTGCATAATACTAATGTGGAATCTGGTACTTTGTGTGTCAACATTCAGGTAGTGCTATCAAACATTGCTCCCACAGGTCCATCAGATATGAACACTGTGCACAGAAAAAAAAAAGATTGATACCCTGTACTGGTACTGTTTACTTTGGTATTGTATGGCATTGTTATTGTTGCAGTTGCTCTGAATAATAATTCATATATCTATATGTATACAGCAATATATATGCAAGCATAAATATATATCTATATATGGATATACAGACATATATCTATAGATATAAAAGAGAACATAACAAAAACATATATGTTCACATGCACCATTAATGGGGGTGAGGGGGCCCAAACAACATACGTCTTGTATGTATAGATACCCCCCCACAGCCAAACACTTCTGCCCTGCAGTACTATACCAACTGTTGCAAATCCCATAACCAGGACCTGACACAACATGGGCACAAAATGTTAACAGTACTCCGTCCCACCTGTATGATGTCAGGCTGGTATCAGTAACATATCATGCAGTGCAGTCTGGTTACCATCGGGAATGTTCAATGTGGAAGCAATCAACATTCCTAAGATACATATACACAGACACATATATGAAGATACATAGATATATATAAATATATATATATATATATATATATATATATATATATAGATATATATGTATCTGTAACTACACATACACACACATAGATATGTATAGGAAGATACATATGTAGAAGGTGCACACAATACGGAACAGCCACTATGCCTACAGTTGCCACCTTACCAACTGGGTACTGTATGAGCCACCCATACAACTGACAATTGTTGCCTGCAGCATATACCCACAGAGAGGTCAAAGGATATAACACCACACAGAGGTTTGCATACATGGGAAAGCTTTATTTGTGTACTATTACAGTTGGATATGCCATGTCATATAGTTGTTTAGATTCTGACATACCTATAAACAGACTAATGCAACTGTGAAACAGTTATATTAATACAGTATTTTGGAAAGGTTTACATATGTTGCTGTCCAGGCCGAGGCCTTCAAGTAGTACAATAGTTAAGACAGACTGCACCACAGGATAACAATCAATCAACGGTAAGTAATGCAGATGTATAGTCCAGCAGCCTCTATCTACACTCTGTACACAATCCCTAGCGAGTAAAGACTTCAGTTGACACAATGGGATGTATCTGTTACATAACAAGGCATAACTGACACCATCACAATCACACTGAAAAACAGAACAGTCTGTATGGCAGGAAGCAGTAGGCCTGCCTTTACTCATGGTGAATTGTATGGTAATGTACATCCAGATACCTTAAGACAGCTTATCCCTGATACCCCCACATGTTGTAACAGCCTAGGTTAGTTATGGTGCATCTCCCCCATAGACTGACATACAGGGCCATATACCACTGCTACATACACTGGACTCTGGAGTGCATAAGGGCACACATGTATTGTGTAGATGAAACCCACACATATATGGACCCAATCCCACAATATGTGTGGGGGCCACAACAGCAGTGGACTGATGGCAGGAATGGCAGCATGACATATTCACAGCCCACTACATAACAACCCCTGACAGCATGTCATGTGGGCAAAGCCTGGTATGTAGGTGGAGGACAGAGGGTGGAACACAGGCCCATATGTGAAATACTGTTGCCATACACTAAGCAAGTCACTGATGTTACAGGATAGTCTGCAACATACCCTTAGTCAGGAATATGAAGTTAGAAACAGAAATGGATGTAGCCATGTACTGATAGCACACAACACACACACTCCCAGTGATATATCTGACACAAGACAAAACATAATAGGTACACCTCAGGCCATCAAGTGGATAGGCCCACATTTTAGAGCTATGCAGACAGACTGCATTCCTTGTTAAAGTAGTATGTACACACAAACCCTGTTACACTAGTGCTGTACAATGCATACAACAGCACTACTCACACTCTGTCTGTAGTTCTGGAACCTCATACAAATATGTAGCTGGCCTGAGTGTGCAAGTTCTCTTGTAAGTGGTATTGCTACCTGCTGTCTATAACACTGCTGCCCACAGACAGGAAGGATGTCCACAATACAGGAAAGGCAAAGGGACCACACCTACATGATGTAGGGATTTATAGTAGTGGGTGCCTTGACAGTAGTAAATGGAAGTACTACACAGCATGCTGCTTGCAGGTAGCAAGTGGAGGACTCTGATTGGTGCAGAGACCATCACCTGATCATGTGCATCACCTACAAATCCATGCTGCAATCTATTCAAAGCAGCTCAATCCATTTACTGGAGAGAGACCGAGATAGAGAGAGTGAGAGAGAGTGAATGAAAGGCAAAAATAAAAACGCAACAAAAAAACCAAAACATCCAGCAAACTATCCAAAAGAGACATCATTCCTACAACAGGTATGTGAAGTACATATGCATGTAATTGACTGTAGTAATTGGTCCATAATAATGGGATAGATGATGTGGAATGATTTATATGTGCCATCAGGTGTTGTTGTAATGATGTTCAGCTGAACAGCTGCTAAGGACAATAGAGTCTGTCCCTGTGGGTAGTGGGCCATACCCGTCAACTGTGCAGAGCAGCACTGACTGATAAGATGTAAGCCATCATAGTGTTTGTTGTGTAATGGGAAGCATGTGTATTACTGTGACCAATAGCTGGTGGTGGAAGTAATGTATAATGATGGACACGTGGGTTCCACAGCCGACCACTTGCAGGATACTCAAGTTAACCTGTATTGTAGCATGCTGGAATGCCATAGATATGTTACCTGCAATCTGGCCCTACATATACCCCCCTAATGTTAGGCTGTGTCCATATGTGGCACCTGTCTGTGTTGTAGCAAGGCAGAAAAGTGCAGCTGTGCAGGAAGGTGTTGTAAGATTGTAGACCTGATGGCTGAATGTACAGCATATATAGGTATGTATATGTGTACATATATATATGTCCACAAATATACAGATACCCATATGTAGACATATATACAACATCATATATATCTACACATATATAGATATATACCTATATGCACATGTCTACATATATACAAACACACACACACATATATGTATGTAAATACATGTCCCCTATTTTACCACCACAGTGCTGCATGCTGTGTGCGAGGGAACAGCACACATAGCAATAAACACAGATATATGCAGCTGTCAGTGTGTGCAACATGGATGGGTATGTCACATGTGAACCCCTTGTTGGGACCACATTGCTCTTGTCTGTGAAGTAGGGAATTGGAATATGGGGAAGTATGGCAAGTATAGTTGTGGAGGTGGTCTGGGTTGGGAGATATAGAGGACAGCCTACAGGAGTGGTATGTGACACATGTGGTGAGTAAACACCCTGGATGGTGTGTGTGGTCTGTAATGTGGAAGCCCCATGGACCCCAATATGGACACAATGGTAACAAGCCTCCCACCCACTGCTACTCACAACAGCACTCCATGTCCCAAAGGTGCCTGGCCTGGAGGCTGAGCATGAGGAGCATGTGGACCCTGTGAATGTGTACTGGGTGACTCAAGGTGATGTAGCACATCCCACATGTGTCTGTGGAGTCCGCTATGGAACAGACCCTGGACCTGACCTCGGGGCACAAGATCATGTCTGTGTGTGCCCCCCAGGGGGGACAACATCCCCTGAGTCAGTTCCACCTGAAGGTAGTGCTGGACCAGTACATGAGGAGGCCCCAGGGTGGGTCACACATGTGATGTGGCCTGGTAACATGAGCAGAAGAGTTTAGAGAGGTGGTTCTGCTGGCAAATATTCCATAAACATGCTATTGTGTCACTGTTATAAAACATATGTGGGTAGTAATAGTCTACAGAATCCCAGAACATGTCCAACAGTAACACAGAAAGTCAGATGTGCAGCAATCACATAACAAGCATACCACAGGCATATATGGAACCATAGTGGCCCTAACAATGGCATGCAGGTGTATAGTCTGTAACAGGCCAGCAATGATAGTGTCCACACAGGGAACATGGCTACATAGCACAAAGTGTGGTACAATACAATATCTGTCCCACTTGTAGGTAAGCTGTAGCCGTACCTATTGAGTTGTGTGTACAGTTTGTTGTTGCTGATATGGTGGGGGGGTGACAGAGATGTGTATTAAGAACTGTGGTAACCTTGCTGTATGAGTTGCTCAGACCTGTTTCCATCTTTATGTCTTTCAGGCAAGACGGGTCCCATCTTACTAAGCTGCTGAGAATAACATAGTGATAAAACCACCTAATGTAGCACTATCCTTTTCTGTTTGGCTGGGCCACCCATGAGCAGCAGGAGCGGACCGCCCTGTGGAACGACCTAGTCCACAGGATCATTGATGTTGGACTGCACAACTGCAGTTATGAGCAGGTCCGGCATCATTGTTCTGACCTGCTTTGCAGTGCCAGTCGACATGCTGATGCAGTCCGGGGGGGATCACCTCGCAGCGGGGGGGCCATGCCATCCATCCCCCCTGACACGTGTTGAGGAGCTCCTTGCCAGCATAGTGGCACCTGCCCATCTGCATAGCCAACAACTGCCGGACACCATTTTGAAGGTGGGTATGACCCACACACCAGCTGAGGAGTGTGCAGGTAAGGCCACAGCCACATTAGTAGACCACTGTTGCGTATGCATCCGCATATGTACAGGTAGAACATGCATATCTGACATGTCATAGATATAGTTTGTTGCTGCATAGTAGTGATAAACAGAAGTGCATATGTGGTAGTATTGTGGACATGTACTGTAATGCTGCACCCACTCTGTAGCAATGCCACAGGTGTGGCCACTGACTTCGCATCTCTCACCCTCTTATATAGGTCCCTCCGGTGTACCACCAAGGCAGCACCCTGTAGCCGGTGAGTATAGGTTATGTTGCTTGCCATACACCGGGCATGTAATGGCTATAGTATATTCCATGCACACATCTAACACATCTATCTAGAATGCATGCTGTACATGTGCATGTATTGTTGCTGTTAAATGCACAGCATCACAGTGGTGACCATGATGGTATACTGGAAGGGTATGTCAGACACCTGCAAGATAACTAACATCCTGTCAGTGCGGAATGTGTCCACAGGGAGTAACATAATGGTGGGAGACATGGCCTACAGTAGGGACATGTGTGAAACATCAATTGTATACAGTGCAGCAACAGTGTGTATATTAGTAGTACAATGGCAACTGTTACAGAGTTACACTATGGCATAACGTATTACTGTGGTCCACATTATCAACTGGGACTAGGCTGTAACATCTGGTGTGCAGTGTATGGGACACTGCAAACTGACCCACATGTTTAGGCCTTACTTGTCAAGCATCTGCAAAAAGGCTGAAGGTGGGGAGGGGGTGTCAGCATGACACACAAGTGCACTGCAGCAGGGATCCTAAGGATGCTAAGAATGGCTGTATCTGCACACAGTCAGGTTCAGGAACTGTGGCAGATGTAACCCTACCCCCACAGCAATAGTGATGGCAGTGTGTGAACACCAAGGGATGTGCACATGAGTAGACCTTGCAATCATGCAGATTTGGGGGACGTGTAGGGCAGACAGAAAATACACTGGCAAATTCAGATGGCCCATGCTAGTATACCCCTGCCAGGAGTAGTCACTGCTGTACTACACATAACAATATGTGCAACAAACCATCATGATAAGGGTGTGCACACATATGCACACATGGAGTGTATGCATTGCGGTCAGCATCCATACACCCAACACATTCTGTAGATACTGCATGTGAATGTACAGGACATATGTCACATATCGAGCTCATGTGCTGTTAATATATGCGGTGATGTGGTCCCATCGCAGATCAAGGAAGGGTGCACCATATCAATAAGGGTGTGTACACTCCCCTTAGCCAATTGTCAGTGTAATAGTATTGGATTGGTCATACATGGTCCACTGATGTTGAGATCTGTAAACCAGACATCAGACATTTACAAATAACATCTGTCCACATATCATCCCAGGTATGTGTTGCTGAAAAACATAGGGGCTGTGAGCATTAGAGTTGACATAACTGACACAGTACTACACAATCAGCAATGGGTTGTACACCTGTGAGGTTTGGTGCACAGTACACGGCAGGGTGCAGAACAGGTGCACAGCAATATTGTGTACATGGGTGCAGTGCTATCCAGGGGAAGGGGCATCACCTACTAACACAACACATGCATCGCACACATGTATACTGTTGCTAGCATGGATTGACTATAGTTGCACTGCATGCCTTTGTGTACCAGACGTTATGCATGTTGACAGATGGGTAATAGGAGGACTGTGTGTACTATCATTGTGCAACCTCACCTGTATGTGTGTGTGTGTGTGTGTGTGTGTGTGTGTGTGTGTGTGTGTGTGTGTGTGTGTGTGTCTCGGTGGATGGTTATTTTGTCTGTAGGGTCACTCTGGTGAAGTGAAGGGAGGGTGATGCATGTAGGATGCGTGTGTGCATGTGTGTGTGTTTGTGTGGGTGTCCATGTATGCACATCTGTGATTGTGGGGTTGTTCATACAGCAGTACTTCCCTTTGGGATCGTGCAGTACATGGACATGGACTGACATGACACACCAGGAATACTTGTCATGTATGTAATCACAGGACAGCTGATAGTATAATAAGGTCTGTAGCATGGAACATGCATTGGGAAGGAAGGTAGACACCAGGTATACCCCTAATATCGCATTCAACAGAGAGGTGACTGACAACCCATGTATGCAGCACTATAGATGAATTGGGGAATTACTTGACGGCACCAGAGAATGCATCCATATATTACAGTTGTCACATGATAGGTTGATTGAGCAGCATATCTGGCATGTACTGAGCAATACTTACACAGGACACTCCAGTGCATGTTATTATGGAGTGAACATAGTAGCCCCTCACATATAGGGGCCATGCTCACGATGTCCGGACATACACAGGGTGAATACTGAATAACAGCAGTGAGGCCATGTAATACCACTCCATTCAGGTCAGGGAGGTAATGGAGTAACAGGTCTTGTGTCGTGATCACTTGTCTAGGCATTTAGAGGAATGATACGTTAATGAGTGGTATTAATGAGTGTATGTTACCAAGTGTGATGCAGGATGGAGAATGCATGGGAATAAACGTGGGACTGTCTGTAAAGTCACAGACAGGTAAGTATTAAGGTGGTGTGTGTGTGTGTGTGTGTGTGTGTGTGTGTGTGTGTGTGTGTGTGTGTGTGTGTGTAGTGTTATGCAATGCTGTACAGGTCTTAAAGTGCATTTCTTATTTCCCCCACAAGTGGCAAGGTGGGTCAGGGTCCCTCCTGCATGCAGTCTGATTGTTGGTGTCCATACAAACACTGAAGATGATGATAGTACTGTTGAGGCACAGGTGGGGTTGTCAGGGGCTGAAACAGTGCCATCATTTGACATCCCCCATTTAGCCACCCCAACCCTGCATACAGTTTCAGTGCATATACAGACCCCATCACCAGTGGTCATAGTGGAGGGACAGCTGGTGTTTGGTGGCAGTGCACAGGAGAGTGTGGTAACCATGCCTACTGTGTCTGGTCACAGTAGGGATAGCCAGATGTCCAGCAGGGCACCACATAGACAGATGTCCCAGGGTGCTCATGGTAGGGCCACTAGTCATCATGCCCCTGGCAGAAGCGCCACAACTGGTACCACCAGGCGCATGTTTCAGGCTGTCATGGCGGCGCAGACACGTATGGAATGTTACACCAGACAGGGCTTGAGGCTGCAGAGTGCTGCTCTCACATCTGCAAGGGACAACTTCCGTGAACTGTCTGGTGCCATCCGTGCTCATACTGAGCTCATGGATAGATGGTCTGGTGAGATGATGGCCCTCATTGACCGTGGTATGTCCGTACTTGAATATGTGGTGGGAGTGCAGCAATGGCCACATGGACATAGGCCAGCAACACCAACAGCTGGCAGTCAGTGTGGACATGCTAGGCCACCAAGGGGTTCCTGTAGTGGCAGTACCAGCCCTGGCACTGTGGGGGGGGGCACTGTCCACACCAAACCACAGCAGGACACAAGCACGTGATCCTGGCCAGTCCCAGGAGGGACCTGGTTCCAGCAAACATCTGTCATCATCAGGGGAGAGTAGCACATCGAGGCTTGTACCTGGACATGCCCATGGAACCCTTGGCAGGCACAGTCCACGTGTCCATGGCCGGAGGTCTGTAGCTTGTCCATAAACACCTGTGTAGGGTAGCTACATGGCAGAACTGTGTGCATGCATACCCACACACTATACAAACATGCCTAGGGCAACCCCATACCTACACACACCACATCACCACACCCAATTCACCTCATTACACCCCTCACCCACACACATGGTGTCAAATGTATGGCCCACCCTTGGCCTCTGGCAAACCAACAACACACCCTGTGCATATGATGATACCTGTGCCACATCCCTGTCATCCATAACATCGATGCAGGGACAGGCTAATATGGTTCTGATGCACACAGTGATTGTACTACAGTGTACCAAAGTACTGCAGTGTAACATGTTGTCAGGAGTAAACATGTCAGGTTGTCTAGCCGTCCAGCAATGATGCATTATATCTGTTAGTAGCACTGGTTGATTGTGGTCTCCATAATGTTATCCATTTGTGTTGTAGGTGTACATGTCTCAGCAGGAGGATGGTCTGCAGTCATATTCTACAATGGGGTATGGCATTGTGGTGACACCATGGCTGCGACATATCTGGGGTACAGTTGAACACATGTCACAGGTTTGTATAACAGTTATTGCCTGTGCCATATGGACAGGTGAGCCGCTGGGACGTGTATAATCTGCAACCTGTTGTAGACCCATCCACATACATGCACACTCTTACTTGACAACACTGGGACTAGACCCCTACCTAGGTATACTGCTACTGAAATGTGTGCCTTTCATTGCACACACCACGCAGCATTTAGGGTGAGGTGTGTTCCAAGTTACATGTTACATGCAAAACATCCCCAGACATGTACAGTATGCTAATGGGGGATGTAGTGGGTGTATATGAACAACACATAGTGTGACATACCTTCATATACACATTAACAGACACATAACAGGCAGCCACACATCTGAGAGATCTGGGCCTATCGCTGCTGACTAACTTGTCCGTGTGTCCAATGTGTTACAGGTAGGCTGCACACAGCACATGTATAACTGGGCTGGATTGTGGTATCACTTACCTGTGTGGTTGATGGTGACAGTGGTAACCATAAAGTGGTACATGGGACATATACCGGGTGTACCTTGGTGTAATGACAGTGTACACAGCACCCACATTCCCCAGTGGATATTGTACTCCCTTAAACCCATGATGACACTCTGACATACCCACCATCACACATTGCCCACGACTGCGATACAACCCATTGCATATCCCAACAGTGGTACTACAGGGATATGCATCTAATGTACATGCCACAGGCATAGTAGGGTGTTGCATTGTCATGCCTCACCTATGGGCAGCAACAGCACTATCTGTACTACTGGGTGGCAATGGGTATTGTAATAGGAGTATGTGGCCTCTGAATGCTGTACCCTACAGATATACAGACATGCACACATACACACACTTGCCAAAACTCAATGAGTATCCCATGCCTATCGACCCAGTTGTACAGCACTGTTGTGCTGGTACTGCAAGGCTTGTGTAGCTGGTAAGGAGAGGAGCATAACAGGGTACATGTAATGTCCCATTCAGTAGCAGCCACAACTGACTATGGCAATGGGTGATGTGGTGGTTGTGAAGGCCCTCATGGAATTCCCAAGTACAGGTGTGCTAACACACAGACACTGCTATCCTCAGTAATGCACATGTACACGTGTCAGTACTGGGGTGCATCACTGCAGATGGTCATAGCTGTGTACCTACACTTATTACAGATGTCATTACCCTGCTATGTTATCGGACTGGGTGGTGAGAACTGGTTACCAGGGCTAAGCCATGCTTAGCAGGTATCAACATTGCTCCAATATAACAGCTAAGCTGATTTGCGCACTGGTAAGCAAAGCTTACACTGTGTAAGCGCCCGAACGTTTACCGATAGCTTAGCACTGCTTAGCTTTGCGCAAACCCACACAAACCCCCTTAAAGCTGCTCAAAACTGCCTTAACCACTCTGTATCTGACAGCCCTTGTTCTGCCCAGCAACAAAATGAACAGCCCTTGTAGGTCTTGCACCCTGGATCCTGTACACTATAGTCACAACACTTAATCACTACACCATGACCACTGTGAAGACAGCTGTTGTTTTTCCAATATATCTGTCACTACATATATTGATAAGTATTGAACAATTGCCTTTACTTCCACAGATCTGTAGTACTTGTTATTAATATGACTGTTGCATCACATATGTTCTTTTATCATAATGTACACATATCAGATACATACGCTGAGATACATCTGGGAAGGTATACACAACCGTGATGTTTACACATGACAGGAATAAGGATATATACATATACATATGTTGATATATGTCTACATGTACATACACATGTATATTCATACATATGTCTGTATACACATCTGTATAGTGCATCATATATATGGCCATGTGTAGATCTCTTTATATATACATATATGTGTTCCCTTATTTAGAATCAACACTATAATAAGCTGAAAGTCAAAATCCTGAAAACTAATGACTGAAAATGAAAAAAAAAAAAAAATCCTGAAAAAAAAAAAACAAACATACTGGCGTCATTGTGGCTTTTTGTATATTTAGCCCTGTGGTGTGTTGGGTCAGTTTGTTAGGTCCGTAGTGGGGCGGTTAGTTTTATGTTAGGGTTTGTTGGGGTTAGGAAGGTTTAAAGTGAGTTAGGGTTAGTAGGCATGTATGCAATAATGACAAATAATAACAAAAATGGGGTAGAGGGCGGTTAAGGTGAGTTAGGGTTAGGAAGGTGGGTGGTGCGGTGCGATATAGGTGGGACTTAGGGTTAGGGGTTAGGGTCAGGGTCAGTTGGTAGATATTAGTGTATTTATTTTTTTTTTTTTTTTTTTTGATTTTGACTTTTTTTTTTTTTTAGCTTTTTTTTTTTCAGTCATTAGTTTTCAGGATTTTGACTTTCAGGCTTATAGTGTTTCAGGATTCTAATAGGGAACCATATGTAGATATATATATATATATATATATATATATATATATATATATATATATATATATATATATATATATATATATATATACACACACACTCAGACACACACACGCACACATATATATGTATATATAAATATATATATAGCTATGTATGTATGCGCATCCTGTGTGTACAGATATGCCTATTTATGTAGCTATATATATATATATATGTAGATATCTATAACTATATGTGCATACATATCTATTCTGATATACCTATTACTGTAAATATATATGTAGATATCCATAAGTATATGTTCATATGTATCTATATCTGTACATGTGTAGACATATATTGCTGTGTATATGTATATGAGTGTTTATATGTATCTATATGTACATATATATATCTGTCCATCTATGTATGTCGATATGTATATGTGTGTATATATCTATACATATCTATATGGATAATTATATGTACATATATGTTCACCATATGTCCAGAACATGGAGTGGAGTCCTACCTCAGCCTCAATAGTCCCAACCTCTTAGTGCAAGGGGATGTCAGGTATGTATTGCAGGTATATACATAGATGGTTGCTACTGTAATAAGGGTTGTCTTAACAGACATGTTGTGTGTGTCGGTGGTCACATCTGCTTTTAACATGTGCGCCATTGGCTACTGACAGACATCCTAAGGACATCATAGTACAGTACCACTGCTAGCACAATAATGATCCTGTGGACTACAGCAGAGATATAGCCAATAAATGTGGACAGTCTGACACACTCTGGTCAGTCCAGAGGTATACACAGAACCCCTTAGTGCAAGACATGTGGACCAAGCCTGACAGTGTGGAAGTTAACAGCCACGTAGATGGGTATATCACTTAAATACTGGAATACATATGCCCACATAAGTTATACATTCACACACTCCTGCCTGTCCTGACACATAACCACTGGTGCAGAGATCACATGGCCTCATACTACCCAGTAGTTAGTGACATACATCTGTACAGTATCCCACTGCTTTGTCAGAAATACATGACAGTTATGGTAGCCCGGTAGCAGTACATCTGGCAAATATCTGAACATAACATCACACTGGGTAAGTACATTAAGCTGCTAGGCATGTAACAAAGCACTGTGCAAACTACAGGCAGACTGCCACAACACTGGCCTACATTTCTTATGGGGGAATACACATGTATCTACAAATATAGCAGGCTTTACAGGCATGTCACAGCACAGAGTAACAGACACCTGTGTCAAAGTGCATACCCACAACCAATGTGAACACAGCCACAGCCACATATGGTAAGCTAGCTTAATATTACATTATATGGACTGTCTGATCAACACCATCCTCATATGTGCCACTCACACATTAGCCCTATATATACTGGGCCACTACACAGTGTGGTCCGATGCCTGTCTGTGGTATGGGACATGTGTGTGTGTTTGGCCCTACAAACATGTAAGCCAGTCGGGTACCATACACTGGAGCAGCATGTAACATCAGATAGAATAGGACTAAGAACAATGACATCTGCCACAGTCTGTACACAGGCCAAGGTACATATTCGCAATACACACACTGTCGACAATCACCATAAGTACACAGACCTCAGTACTGTACACACAACCACAGAATGCCCAGGTTATGTCCTCAAATATATCTCCTACTATACATAGCATGTGTAGCAGTCTGATATCTCACTGGCTTGTTATCAGATATGATGTCAATAAATAATGGTGTACAGAACATATGCACCTCTTACTGCATGACATATGAACAAAGGTTGACAGAGTTGTGGCTGGAGGCACAAACACAGGGCCAATATTGACATGTTGCTGTGATAACATACATTTACTGTTGTGACAGGGTTTGTTGTGACATATGTCCTATGAGGGATATGAAGTCAGTAACACTCATGGCTGTCACCATGTACTGACTGCAGTCCTCACACTATGCTTCTGCACTTCTCAGATAGGTGTTCTTTGAGTAATACAGGAAACAAAACACAGGAAACAAAAGGCACCACACACTGCCCAGTCTGCAGATGACCCTACAGATGGGGGTTTTCCTCAAAAACATAGCACTGTCGTGACAGGTATTAAAACATGTAGACCAGCCATATCCACACACACCCTGTTAAACCGACATTACTCCAAATGCAGGATAGCAACACTTAAGTCATGTCAGGCACATCCCCCTCCTGTGTGTTGGCCTATTTCCACAGTGTATGTTGTTAGAGGTAAATCCCAAATCCATCTGTGATGCTGCTTGCCAAATACTAGATCTAGGTCATGCTCACTGTGAATGAAAAGGCCCAACACCAACATGATGTTCCTAGGTATTGGAGTGTGTTTCCATGAATTGGCTATGGGAATGTTACCACAGCTGTTCCACATGCAATCAGCTAGAGGAGGGCTGCAATTCATGCAGAGGCCATCAGCTGATCATGAGCATCACTTACAAAACACAAGCTGCTGCCTAAGCAAAACAGGTGTAGTTCACCTCATCCACCAGAGAGGGAGTGAGAGAGACAGACAGAGACAAAGTAAGTCAGGGAGGGGGTGGGCGAGTAAAACCTGAGCTTGTTTGTGTTACACACCTACCAGTACAGGGTTTCAAACCCCTGACTATGTATTGCTATCACATGTCTATGCAGTTATTGCATGCACCACATAGCTTACATGTTGAGAAGCAGTGCAAATGTATATGTGATGGTGGGTGACATCTGCAACAGTAGTATGGTAGGTGTAGTACATGTGCCTGTCCACATGAACAGGTGTCAGTGTCAACACAGCCACACCCCCTGAGGGACTCACACACTGACACACTTGGCAGGGTCAGGAATACACTTCCTAACTAGTTAGTTTGCCACAATACAGTAATGTGCAGATATCACATGCACCACAGGGGTTATCCAGAGGTTATATGGGCAAAGGGTATGTGAAGGTGTCTGACATCATGCAGCATGCTTCAGTATGCCAATGGGAGTTGTAGTTATTGTGCATGTGGTCAAAAGCATCATACACCACACACACAGACACAGGGTACCAGTACTGACATGCATGCATGCATTGCTTCACAGGTGTGTAGTGGTTGTCTGTGCCAGAAGGCTATACAAAGCTGAGTGAGGGGTATACCTTGGCATCAGGCCACATGACAGTGGTCTGCAGTGTGGCTCAGGGGTGTAGTGTCTGGATTGGCCCACAAAGATGGGTATTGTATTCACCACCCAGTCAACTGGGTAACTATTGTGGGTGGCCATTGCTGTGCAATGCTTGCCATGTATGTGTTCTTTAGTCCATGACATGGACGCTGTCTGGGATGTGCACATGTCCCCCATGCATGTACAGTGACATGTGGAACTGTACCTGGGGTGTCTGGCCCAAGTTGTGTACACAGATTGTTATCATCAGATGTGCCAGTCCTGGCCTCATGTGGTGGGAACTGGTAATGGACAGCAGGTTGACCCTGCACCTACATTGATAGCATGATACAGGTATTCCCTGGTGTCAGTGGCATCTATCCATAGAGGGCATGTGTTTAAGGCATGGTATGTCCTTTGTGGGTCACATTTGATGGCACCATGGGTGTTGCAGGCATTCAGTGGAGAATATAGTGAATGCACACTGCTTGCATGTACATGCCAATTGTACTGATGGACAGGGTGCCATGCCCTCTGTAGTCCACTGTAATCACACCATGGTTACTATCTGTGGGCAATATGCAGGGTACTACCAACATAGCGGTTGTTGCCTAGGCAAGTGTGTTTGTGTATGAGACATGGGTTGAGACTGTTCCCTGGGTAATACAATGGTTGCTAACTTTGTTCACCAGGCCTTGATGTCACATGTAGGGGTATGGATTGGCATCCCAGCCTCTCGGCTATTTAACATCTGTTATCCATGTAAGGTGGGCATTGTGACATATAATAGGGCCACCATATAAGAAATTTGCAAAACCCGCTCCACAATGAGTACAGTTGTTACAGGCTCACAGCCACCTCCACACATGATACGGATGACAAACACAGACCCGCACACTTGCCATGTCTGGGATTAGAACTCCTACCTAACTAGTTTATTACACTACAGGATTATGCAGTTATAGGATGCACCACGGAGATTACTGGAGTACTCCCTCCCCAAAGCTGTATTTCACTGAGAATGACATCAGCAGGCTTGCCAAAGAAGATCAGTGGAGGTTGTAGTGACTGTGAATGGCCTCAAAAGCATTGCACTCTACACAGACAAAGAAACACACACACAAACATCCACACTTGCCATGTGTGGGAATAGAACCCCTACCAAAGTACTGTATCACACTACAGCATTATGCTGTTATAGGATGCACCATGGAGATTACTGGGCTACTCCTTTCCCCAGTAGTGTATTTCAAAGTGAATGACATCAGCAGCTTTGCCAAAGTAGGGTATTTGAATTGTAGTGACACACACACACACACACACACACACACACACACACACACACACACACACACACAGAGTTGCCGTGTCTGGGATTAGAACTCCTACCTAACTAGTTTATCACACTACAGCATTACGCAGTTATAGGATGCGCCATGAAGATTACAGGGCTACTCCTTTCCCAAAGGTGTAATTCAAAGTGAATGACATCAGCAGCCTTGCCAAAGTAGGGCATTTGAATTGTAGTGAGTGTGACTAGCCTAAAACACATTGCTCCCTACACAGACAGACACACACACACACACACACACACACACACACACACACACACACACACACACACACACACACACACACACACACACACACACACACATACACACACACACACACACACACACACACACACAGTTGCCATGTCTGGGATTAGAACTCCTACCTAACTAGTTTATCACACTACAGCATTATGCAGTTATAGGATGTGCTATGAAGATTACAGGGCTACTCCTTTCCCAAAGATGTATTTCAAAGTGAATGACATCAGCAGCCTTGCCAAAGTAGGGCATTTGAATTGTAGTGAGTGTGACTAGCCCAAAAAGCATTCCTCCCTACACAGACAGACACACACACACATGCACACACACATGCACACACACACACACACACACACACAAACACACAGTTGCCATGTCTAGGATTAGAACTCCCACTTAACTAGTTTATCAGACTACAGCATTACTCAGTTATAGGATGTGCCACAGAGATTACTGGGCTACTTTTTTCCCAAAGGTGCATTTCAAAGTGAATGACATCAGCAGGCTTGCCAAAGTAGGGCATTTGAATTGTAGTGAGTATGACTAGCCTAAAAAGCATTGCTCCCTACACACACACACACACACACACACACACACACACACACACACACACACACACACACACACACACACAGTTTCCATGTCTGGGATTAGAACTCCTACCTAACTAGTTTATCACACTGCAGCATTACGCAGTTATAGGACGCACCACAGAGATTACTGGGCTACTCTTTTCCCAAAGTTGTATTTTAAAGCTAATGACATCAGCAGCCATGCCAAAGTAGAGCATTTGAATTGTAGTGAGTGTGACTAGCATAAAAAGCATTGCTCCCTACACAGAGACATACAGTTGCCATATCTGGGATTAGAACTCCTACCTAACTAGTTTATAGCACTATAGCATTACGCAGTTATAGGACGTGCCACAGAGATTACTGGGCTACTCTTTTCCCAAAGGTGTATTTTAAAGCTAATGACATCAGCAGCCTTGCCAAAATAGAGCATTTGAATTTTAGTGAGTGTGACTAGCCCAAAAAGCATTGCTCCCTACACAGAGACACACAGTTGCCATATCTGGGATTAGAACTCCTACCTATTTTATACACTACAGCATTACGCAGTTATAGGATGTACCACAGAGATTACTGGGCTACTCTTTTCCCAAAGGTGTATTTTAAAGCTAATGACATCAGCAGACTTGCCAAAGTAGAGCATTTGCATTGTAATGAGTGTGACTAGCCTAAAAAGCATTGCTCCCTACACAGAGAGACACACACACAAACACACACAGTTGCCATGTCTGGGATTAGAACTCCTACCTAACTAGTTTATCACTATACAGCATTACACAGTTATAGGATGCACCACAGAGATTACTGGGCTACTCCTTTCCCAAAGGTGTATTTCAAAGTGAATGACATCAGCAGGCCTGTCATAGTAGGGCTATGGGGAGGACAGTGTGTGCGCATGGGCCATAACCCATTCATCTAGAGGTAGATACACCACACTCAGGCACACACAGGTTTATATTCCACAGTTAGGTGTATACAACTGCTAGATGACTGCTGCCTTGCACAGTCATGTTGCACAGCTACCACTTGCACCACAGAGTCTGTAATGCTGAGGGATACCAGTGGCTAATTTCTACAGTGAGTGACCTTTACACATCATGTGGTTGTTGCTATTTGGCTGAGTGCTGGGTGGGACAAGCCTCATGATGGAAGGCTCTTTGTCACTGTCACTCTCTTCCACACATCTATGTATGTGTGTATTCCTATCCAATGTGTGTGCAAAGCATGACTGGTGCATACTGAGGATTGTATGCACTAACATTTGCAACTGTCAGATATGTATGGTCCATTGTTGTTGGCAGACATGGGCTTCATTTGTTTGTGTATGAGCATGCCCAGTATGACCTTTCAGTATGTTGTTGTCTGACATTGCCTTCATTTCTCTAAGTGTGTGAGCATGCCCAGTATGCCCTTTTGTATTGAATGTGTGGATCCATTCCAGGTAGTTTGTACTCCAGTGCAGACCTTTCTGTTCTACACCTACAGGTAGCAAACTGTTTCTGCAGGATATCTGTAGATCAGTTGGCAATATGGGGTCAAACTGTGCAAGGGATAGTGTGTACTATTGGAGATTGTGTCTGTACCGCTTCAGCTACATGGTACTGGTGTTAGCAGAGATATTCAGACATGTGTACTGTTATACACTGTGATGTTTTGTGTCCTCAAGTACTGTCAGGTGGACATTTTTGCTCACAGTGATGTCCTGGGGAACACAGGGTGAATGCAGCTGTGTCCAGTATTGTGGTCAAACATCTACATTTTCATGGAAAGTTATGCCATTGTGGAGGGGGAGCTGCAGATACTCACTGCTGGGTCTGTGTATCCAGTTCAGCACCGTGGTACAGTGCTGGCAGAGGATCCTATACTTGTACATCCATTGACGTGACAGTATGCCCTTATCCTGCTGTGGCAATACCTCACAGCTGTACAGATTCATACAGGTTACCCAAAGGCAGGGGTCATAAGTCAGGACATTACCCCTATTGAGGTGTACAGCCGGGTTTGTAGCCATCCATTTTTGTGTTTACAGCCAGGAATAGTATGTGCACATGGCTGTGTCGGACATTGTACATTCCATGTTGCCCATGCCCCCCCCCCCCATTATTCTATCATCTTCCATACATTATGCATACATTAATACCAAACACACCAAAATAAAAATAAAAAAACTCAAATAAAGCACCAGCACCTTACTTTCTTTATTCAACAACACTGATCTGGCACCTTGGCAGTTCACCTTCAAGGATCAAAGTGTAACAATTTCAGCTGTTTTTATATTAAAACAAACAGCCAATTAACAGGATCCAATTATATAATCAACCGATTTAAACATCAATTAATGCATACAATTGTTATAAACTTTCCAAAAACATATAAATTATCATATTATAAACATATTATATTAAATATTTTATACCAATACAATATTATCAAACAGACTATCCATGTATAAATTATATAAATAAAGAATCCAAGCACCTAACCATTTAATTACCTAGTTCTTGACTTAAACCTAAAGGCAACAATGTTTGAAATTTAAGTATCATCCTGATTTCTAACTCAAGCAATTTAGTAATATAATCACCCCCTCTAGGTAGAAAGGGTTTGGCAAGTACACAAAAAAATAAATCATGATCAGAACCACCATGCATTTCATAGAAGTGACTGGCTATAAGAATTATTATGGTTTCTCACATCCCTAAGGTGTTTAAGAACCCGAATTCTAACCATCCATTTAGTTTGCCCTATATCCCACCTTATGTTAGGACAACTGCATCCCAGAATATATACAACTGCTGTTGACCTGCTGTTAAAATAGTACCTAGAATTAAACAATTTTCTATTAATCAATGAACCAGATAAATTTCTCACTCTGGTATATATACTGCAATGGCCACAAGGAAATGCCCCTGATGGCAAATCAATGTTCGGCCCTTCAACAAAATTATGATTTAACAATTCTTTTAAAATTTTTCCTTTACTGAATGAGAAAGTAACATTTCTGGGAAATAGATGGCCTATATTATCATCTTCAGCAATAATATGCCCAAAACCCCTTACAATATTCACTAACATTTCAGTGAAAGGAGAAAACCTAGCAAAAGAATTAAGTTTATTATTTACATCAGTACAACTAGAAAAGTTAGTGCCTCTAAATCTGTTACTATTGTTATTTACTTGCATTTTTTGTGTTTTTAACATAACACCCCAAGCACAGATTGCTTACAATGTTTAATTTTTTTTTTCATCATACCCTCTATCTTTCAACCTCCTTTCAACATTATCCAATTCAATTAATTTTAAATTTTCATCACTGGTATGATCAAAAATTCTCTTAAATTCCCCATAGGGTAAATAATCCAATAGGTGCTCAGGATGCATGCTAGATGCATAAAAAACATATTTACTGATGTTTGTTTTCTATATGGTTTTAAACCTATGGCCTCACCATCCCAATACAGTGTCACATCCAAACAATTGATTGCTTCCCTATTTAACTCATAAGAAAAAGTTAAACCATGTTCATTGCAGTTTAGGGTCTCAAAAAAATCCAAAAAATCATAAACATCGCCCTTACAGATGAAAATAAGGTCATCTATAAACCTTTTATAGAACTAAATTGTGTCTCTATAAAACATGGTTGGATATATGAATTTTTTCTCAAAATATCCCATGTACACTATAGCATATGAGGGAGCATAAGAAGACGCCATTGCTGTACCCTTAAGCTGCAAGAAAAATTCTCCCATAAAGTAAAAATAGTTATGGGTCAAACTAAATTCCAACAAACTAAAAAAACTGTTCTGGGACCATCACCCAACATATCAGTTATGGCTTCCAAACCCCATCTGTGTTTGATGTTGGTATATAATGATTTCACATCGATGGTAACCCAATAACAATCTTCCTGACAATGAATCCTTGCTAGCTCATTCAATAAATCCTGTGTATGTGAAATATGTGCAGAAACATTACACAAATACTTTTTTAGGTGAAAATCCAAAGAACTGCCAACATTACTCAAATAAGAACCCAACCCTGAAATAATAGGCCTTCCAGGTGGCTTACTCAAGTTTTTGTGAACCTTTGGTAATGCATACATAATAGGGGTTATATGTTTCTTAACATACAATTTATTAACATCCCTTCTGTCACAAAAACCTAAATGGTCACCCCTTTCCAATAATGCAAGTTCTTCATTATAACTCTTCACAGGGTTCACAGACAAATGCTTATACCGATCCTGACAATCAAGTGTGTTGGCTAACATTTCACAGTACATTTGCTTATCAAGAATCACCCAATGTCCACCTTTATCTGCACATTTAAATATATACTTGGTTCTTAGCTGATTTAGAGTTTGTAAAGCTAGCCATTCATTTTTAGTCAGACTGTAAAATTTCTTTTGTTTCAAAAATCCACTAAAAGCAGTAGAAATTTCCTTATATATAATTTTCTGAAACAGAATAATGGCAGAAACATTTAACATAGGTACAAATTTACTTTCCACTGACAAGATGGGTAACTGTAATTTGCCATATCCTGTAGTATAGCAAAACCCTTCTACACCAACATCATTATTAAATGCATCCATGAGTTCAAAATCAACATCATAAATAGAAACATTTATTAGTTCACCTTCAAGTGCGTCTTCATTATCAGTTACATCATCAGTAATAACAGCTCTGCCTAAATCATCTTTTGCTTTTTTATCAACATACACACATAACAACACTTCCCTAAAAACCTTTTAAGTTCAAAAAATAAATCAGCAAATGAAGGTATAAAGGTAGGTACAAACTTACTACCCTTAATTAATACTGCATTCATATCATTTGAAAGACACAAATTAGACAGATTGATGAAGCACATTTCTTGTTTATTGTACTCACAAGTAACATTTAAAAGTCCATTACTTGAAACAGTTTCTTCCCTTTCTTCCTCCTCTCCCACGATTCGTCTGGTTGGACTGAAAGAACTGACCATTTCTAGTAGTTACTGCTTGGTTAGCATTTTCGGCTTCAGGAACCGAAGAGTCAGCAAATGAAACAGTCTTTTGGCATTCTTGCTCTGTTGAAGACAACAACAAGCTCCAACACTTCCCATGCTCCCACTCCCCCTATTATTCTATCCTCTTCCATACATTATGCATACATTCTCTGATAATTTCCCTATAGTTATCACCTCATCACAGCTGTGTTTTGGTGTTGGCCCACAGTTCATGCAGTGGGACATGGTGGACATGTTACTGTGGTTTGTCCACATGGCCTCGCATATGGCTTATGTGGAGTGTGTTATGTTGTTATTTGGGTGTCCATTACATAACATACATTGGCAGTACGGGTGAAACATGGGCCTTTTGGCAGAGGCCTGTAGGCCATTTGGTGGTGATGCAGGCCCGCTGTAGCAGGCCATTGCATTCTGTCAGTCCTACAGTCCCAGACTGCCATACAGTATATTCCCCTGGGATGAAGGTAGGTGTGCTAGGTGTTCATGCCAATACTTTCTATCAGTATTGATCAGGTGGTGTGGATGCTGGCAGGGTGCTACTTACAGCTAGGAACACACCTGCATGGGACACCTGCACTGCATGCTGCATTCTTTCGCTATTGCCATACACAGGTGGGGTCATATTGTACCCATTCCCAACAGCAGGGATACGACCAGGGAGGAACATGTAGGTGGTGTTTGGGTGAGATGTGTGCTATGGACACTACTTGCATCTGACTCACAGATATGCATGGGGCCTTCCAGTTATGCTGGCTTGTGTAGGGACATCAGCCGTTTCCCAATACATCAGTTCTATCACCTTTGTGATCTGCAAGTGTTAGGCCAGACGACATCGGTATTCCGTACTACAAGCCCAGATAATGTGATGCATACCTGTATGGACAATTCCAAGGGTGTGTCCATTTCACAGTTACACATTATATACTGTATGTCTGGGGTACTTTTCCCTGTGTACTGCTTGTATATGTAGCCCAACAGTCATGCCATGTCCATCTTTCAGATGGTGACACATACTACCACCATAAATTTACAATGGCTTACTGCTAGCATGTGTTATACTGGGGGAATTGTCTTTGGCACTGCAGTTGTAAGGACTTGACTCTGTCATCGACAGTAGTGGGCAATGGCCGCCAGGTCAAACCTCAACATGCATACATACTGACCACTCTCACACAGTATGAAACACACCAACCTAACACACACATACCTGCATATTGTACAAATGCTACAATCTGTCCTACTACCTTGGCCACCTCTGGTCATCTGTGCTCTACTGGTATTATACCTACACATACATGTTACTACATGTCTACATTGGATTGGAGGGGGGTCACACCTGACTGTTGCTACATTTCTACATAGGATTTGGGGGGGGCACACCTTGACTGTTACAATGTGTGTACATCGGATTGGGGGGGCACACCAGACTTTTATTACATTTCTACATAGGACTGGGGGGCACACCTGACTGTTTCTACATTTCTACACAGGATGAGGGGGCACACCTGACTGTTTTTACATTTCTACACAGGACTGGGGGGGTGTCACACCTGACTGTTTCTACATGTCTACATAGAATTGGGGGGTGGACACACCTGACTGTTTATACATTTTTACACAGGATTGGGGAAGGGGCACACCTGACTGTTTCTACATAGGATTGGGGAGCACACCTGACTGTTACTACATGTCTACATAGGACTGGGGGGCACACCTGACTGTTTCTTCATTTCTACACCAGATTGGGGGGCACACCTGACTGTTTCTACATCTCTACACAGGATTAGGGGGCACACCTGACTGTTTCAGGATTGGGGGGCACACCTGACTGTTTCTTAATTTCTACATGGGATTGGAGGGGGGCACACCTAACTGTTACTACATTTCTGCATAGGATTTGGGGGGGCACACCTGACTTTTACAACGTGTGTACATCAGATTGGGGGGGGGCACACCAGACTTTTATTACATTTCTAAATAGGATTGGGGGGCTCACCTGACTATTACTACATTTCTCCATAGGATTGGGGTGGCACACATGACTGTTTCTACATTTCTACACAGGATGGGGGGGCACACCTGACTGTTTCTACATTTCTACACAGGATTGGGGGGATCACGCCTGACTGTTTCTACATGTCTACATAGGATTGGGGGGTGGACACACCTGACTGTTTATACATTTCTACACAGGATTGGGGGTAGGGCACACCTGACTGTTTCTACATTTCTGCATAGGATTGGAAGGCACGCCTGACTGTTACTACATGTCTACATAGGACTGGGGTGGCACACCTGACTGTTTCTACATTTCTACACCAGATTGGGGGGGCACACCTGACTGTTTCTACATGTCTACACAGGATTGGGGGCACACCTGATTGTTTCTTAATTTCTACTGGGATTGGAGTGGGCACACCTGACTGTTACTACATTTCTACACAGAATTTGGGGGCACACCTGACTGTTACAATGTGTGTACATCAGATTGAGGGGGTACACCAGACTGTTATTACATTTCTAAATAGGATTGGGGGCCCACCTGACTATTACAACATTTCTATGTAGGATTGGGGGGCACACCTGACTGTTTCTACATTTCTACACAGGATTGGGGGGTCACACCTGACTGTTTCTACATGTCTACATAGAATTGGGGGGTGGGCACACCTGACTGTTTCTACATTTCTACACAGGATTGGGGAGAGGTATATCTGACTATTTCTGCATTTCTACATAGGATGGGGGCACACCTGACTTTTACTACATGTCTACATAGGATTTGGGGGGCACACCGGACTATTTCTACATTTGTACACCAGATTGGGGGGGCACACCTGACTGTTTCTACATGTCTTCACAGGATTGGGGGGGCACACCTGACTGTTTCTTAATCTCTACATGGGATTGGGAGGGGTCACACCTGACACTTGTGCACATTTGCTCTGACTGTACAGGTATGTCAGGTACTCCATTTCATTCTGTATTCTAACCTATCTTGCTGACTAGCGGCATATCAGTGTACTACAGGTCTTAGGTTTGATTGACTTACATATTAGTTTCTGACTTCCTACCTTTCAGAACTAACATCCCACTGCCTGACCTGATGTCGTCTGTCTGTGTAGGCCTGGGGGGAGGAGGTTACCCATAGGCATCATTCAGAGACTTTAGCACAGTCTTTGTGTTTGTCTACACCTGTCCTGCTGGCTGAGACTGTTGTTGGGTATGTGAACCTCCCTGACTGGCGTGTGTGTGTCATATGGACACACATGCGGCCCAGCACATTTCCTGCAGTAGGTTTTGTCACCATGTGTAGTACTGGCTACTATGGTGACACCAGTATTTGTTACAGATCTCATGCTGCCAGTATAGGTGTCTACTATCTGCTGGCATCCCATTCAGCCACCCGATTGCCTTGCATGCTCACATCTATACCATAGATACAAGTAACAGCACATACTACTCCATTTGGCAATTGGTAAGGAGAGTGACTTACCTTGTGGGTGTGCCAGTATTGAGGATGGTGCTGGAGGGCTGCCTATGTCGGATGCACATAGTACTCTCCCTATACATGGTTGAACACAGGTAGTGTCATGTTTGGCATCCCTTTTACTGTATGTGCAAGTCAGAGAGAAGTGTCATTCCCTGGGTCCCTACTGTGTCAGTATTGCCTCTTTGCCAAGGCCAGGGCATACTGGGCATGCCTCCATCTGCCTACTGGGGCAGGCTCAGGTTGTTCCTCCTCCAAGTCACTCTATGCCTGTGCAGACCTTGGCATTGGTGGGGGGCTGTGTGGTCCTGCCCCTTGCTGTTCCTGCTGCAGCTGTTTCTGCAGGATCATATTGTGTAGCATGGCACATACAATGACAATTTGAGTACATGTAGCTGATGAGTACTGCAAGGCTCCACCAGATGTGTCCAGGCACTGGAACCATGACTTGAGCATCCCAAACACACACTCTATTATAATTCTGGTATGCGCGTGTGCCTCATTATAGAGTTCTTGTTCGGGTGTGTGTGTATTTCTCATGGGTGTCATCAGCCATGGCTCCAGTGCATAACCAGCATCTCCCCACTAGGTGACCGTAAGGGATGTCCCCATTGGCAAATCTCTGGTACAGCTGCGTCAGATGCCAGATGTGGGAATTGTGATAGCTTCCAGGGCAGCGAGCATACACATCCATGCCCTGGGCATCGCACACAACCTGGCAGTTGATGGAGGGGAAGCCCTTGTGGTTGATGAAGACCCTACCCCAATCACCAGGTGGTGCTTTGATGCATATGTGCGTGCAGTCTAGAGCACCCACTACATCAGGGTATTCTGCTATTTGGTGGAAGAGATGCATATTGCTGGCCAACACCTCACAGGTGTTGAGGAAATATACATGCTCACTGGCAGGTGCTGACATTGCATCCAGGAACTGGTGGAATACCCTGGATGCTGATGCCTGTGAGATCCACATGATATCCCCAGTTGGGCTTTGGGAGGTACCTGTGGCTAGTATTCCTAGGCCTACACATACCTTGGTATCCACTGGGATGGGTTCGCCTCTGTTAGTTCTGTGTGTCAGACATGGCCAGCACAGCTCAACAATTTGCTGTAGGAGGTCCCTGTCCACCCTATAGCAGTCCACTATCTTCAGCTCTTGTTGCCCCTGGTAGGTTGCCCTGGGTTTGTACACCGTTCTCCGTCTCCTCACTGTGGGTTGGTCGACAGCATTCTTATCCTCACCACCCTCAGCCTCTTCCACATGTTGATGTCTGATAGCTGCTGCAGCCCCTATCATTTTGTTGTTTTTGTTTGTTAAAAGTTCCCTGCTTGTATACACTGGTGGTGTAGAGTATGTGGGAAAAAACAGAGGGAAAGGTGTTTGCATAGTTTATAGTAGTGTTCTGGGCTGGGCTGGTCTGCTGCCTGTGTAATTGGCTGATTCTGATACATTTCACCTGCCAGCTATGCTGTGCTAGTTCTCCTAGATTACCTTCCTACTGCTGTTTTCCCTTCCCATTGCCTTCCTCTTTAAGCCCGGGGGCGCTCTGTGCAAACACAGTGCTGAAATGTGCACAGAGCTGCTATTTCCTGGTTTACTTTTTTTTTACCTTTAAAACCCAGTGTGTGGTGAGCAAACCCGCTTAGGCAATGTAAAGAGTGCTAGGCAGCCTCAAACACACCCCCTTGCTTAGCTCTGCTAAGCTAAGGGTAAACCCGAGTCACAGGGCTCCAATCCACTTACAGTATGCCTGACCCCCCCCCCCCCCCCATGATCTCAGCTAACTCCTAGGCTTGCACCAAGCTATTCTTGCTCTTACACTATTGGGTGCTGACTAGCATGCAGGGGAAATCTGGGATTTAGTATCATTCCCCTCATTTGCATTGGATTGCCTGCTGATGCATAAAGGTCCTACACTGAGCCTCCCCCCTTAGAAACCACTATTCATTGGCCATGCTCTCTTCTGCCTGGCATTGAGTATAATGGCTAAATAGTGATTTTGGTTAGAATGCTTATTTTAGGGGTTTTATTTTATTTTTCGCCTGATCCCGTTTCCACGCCACTGCCCTACTCTTAAACAGCCGAGATCAGCTAAAAAAAAAGATGATTTTTTCTTTTTATGTTTGCAACTGTTTTCCATGCCAATGGCCATATATTTGGCCATTGGCATGCTTTCTACATGATATCCTCCCTTTATTTGGAGCTGTCATGGCTCCGTTTTGTAATTTGCAGAAATGTACTCAGTTACGGGCCAAGTGCATTTCTACAGATTACACTGGTCCTGCACAGCTGGCTTTCAGCTTCCTGGATTGCAAATTCACCTTATTTGCATGGATTTCACCTGCTGAGAGTTTTTGGCTTGCGCGAGCTGGGAAACGGCCGTATCATTTCAGAGGACGGAACCGAGGGCCTATCTGTAATGTATGAACAAAAGATTTACAACATCAGATTTAAAGATTTACAACATCAGATCGATAATTTATTATGTAATCCCAAAAGTACTCTATCAGAAAGAATGGAGTAGAAGTGTGGAAGAGAATTTTTTCTTCAATTAGGTAACGATTACGTTGATGCACACAAGAAAGCCGGTAGTTAGCCGCAGTAGGCAACGTTGTAATAAACCCTTCATTGCTCTCATTTTCTTACTTCCAGAATCAGGGACAAATCCAGAAGTAATCAGGGCACAATCTAAACTATCATACTACTGGCCTGATAAATTGAATCAACATCCATTTTGTATGAAATACAGCACATTTGCACTCTGTTAAATGTAAACCACAACCTTTTCTTTCAAAATCTCCATATTAAAGTGGACAGACCAAAAATATTTAAACAAATCTGACTTCTCTGAACCGGAACAGTCAGATATATGAATGCTAACTGTCACAAATGATCAAGACCAAAAGATGACAAAATTAAATCAACCCTGCTGTACTTTTGTGACGCATCAAAATAACACAACGTTTTGAAATATTCAAGCAGTCCAAAAGCAATGCTACCAACAAGGAATAAATTGCATTCACACAAGTTAAATATTCTCTCAGCGACTTGAAAATAGTAATCGGAAATGACGTCAGCAGAGGGAACGTTGGCGATAGCATTGTTTACATTAGATACAGTAGGCAAGATAATGGCAGCAGTTTTGCAGCCGCAGAAAGAGGCAGTGAGTAGTACCTACACTTTCTCTAGCCGACCAAGAACCGACAAAGGTATAGAGATGCAGCGCAAGTGCTGCAGGATACATAATAGCTTCGTCAAAATGGTCACCTGTTGAATGAACCAAATTTGAATTCAGTGGCTGGAGATATTAAGACAACGAGCTGAAAAGACTGGTCTGAGTTTGGGTCTAGAATATTAATGGCATTTCATTTTTTTTTAGTCTGTGAATTGTTGTTGTCTATTGACTGAATTTGAATAAGCAGTATTTAATGGTTTTGTTCATGTAAGATATGTACAACTTTTGAGTGGCATGAAACAACTGTACCAATTTCTGAATCCTGAATTTCCTGACTGTTGACATCCATCTAAAGCGAACGCTTACTTTCCCAGTGCTGTACTGGTCCCTTGAGCAGAACCTGTACTAACACTCAAAATAACCAAAGTTTTGTCCTTCCACATGTGTGTCATTCCCTGGTGTATCCTGCCCTGAGATTTCCTGAATTTCCTGACTGTTGACATCAACACTTTCCCTCTACCCCACCTGCCTCTCACTACTTCCCTCCTAAGTCCCTCAACCTTCTCTCTATTACATCCAACAGGCCCCACCTATCATGCACTCTCCTACTCCTAAAACCTTTATTTCCACTTCCTTCCTCATCCTTCTTCTACTTCCTCTGTACCATGCCACCTCTTATACTCACTTCGATCTACACCCTCCACCTCTGCCTCCCCACCTCCTCCACACAACACACTTCCACAACATCTCAGCCTCTTTAGTTCCCTCCCACCCTTCCCTCCTCTTCAAAGTAAAACTTCTCCCAATCACTACTAAATACTACAAACCCAGACTTTTTCATTACCAGACACTTCTAACTAAGTACAAACCAAAACAACTTATTCCTTATCTCACTTACCTCTGCTTAGCCGGTGACATTCACCCTAATCCAGGACCAAACTTCTCTCCTACTAACCACACTAGCTCCCACAATAATTCCACCAATAAATACCTCAAATTCCTCACCATCAACGCCCAAAGCCTAAAAAATAAAATAACCCACTTTCATGCCTGGCTCACTCACAACTCACCTGACATTGTAGCCATCTCTGAAACCTGGCTAAAACCTCACATAAGTGACTCTGAATTCCTTCCCCCTGGATTTCAATCACTTTGATCTGACCGCCTAAGTACTCGAGGTGGCGGTGTCGCACTAGTCTACTCCAACCAGCTGTCCTTTACTCCATATCCTAATCCCATCTCCTTTCAATAATGCTGAACTTGTAGCAGGCCTTCTAAAAACTAACAATCATAAAAGCATCTGCTTCATTTCCCTCTATATTCCTCCAGGTAACAACACCAACACCCTGGAAGACATCCTGTCCTGGGCCTCCTCAAATACTAAACTGGAAACCTACATATTGGGTGATGTAAATATAGACTGGAACAAAATCAACAACCCTAACCCCACCATGTCAATCAATCTATTTAACTATACTCAACTTACTAACACCATCAGTAGACCCAACAAAACCAACCACCCAGGCTCCATACTAGACTTGATTCTAGTATCTCATCCCAATAAAGTGATACACTCTGGTGTCATACCAGACCCATTAGGAGACCACCTCCCTGCCTTCACCCATCGAGCTTCCCTCACGCCCCCTCCGCACTCCCACCAGTTTATCCACACTCGGAACCTCTCTAACTTTAACCCTACTACTTTCTCTGATTCATTCAGGAATACAAATTGGAACCCCCTGAAAACTCTTCCATTAGACTCACCCGTTGACTTTTTCAATTCAACTTTCTTAAATGTCTTTAATTCCCTAGCTCCAGTAAGAACAAAAAGAGTAAAAACTAAGACCACCCCGTGGCTTACCAAAGACACCAAAAAGATTATACTACAAAGAGATAAAACCTGGAAAATATGCCTCCAAACTAAGCAACCAGACATCTTACTTAAATACAAACAACTAAGACACCTTGCCAAAAAACAAGTTATCGAAGATAAAAAGTCCTACTGCATCAAAATGCAAACAAATCATGCAAACCCCCCCCCAAAATTTTGGAACTCTATCAACTCTCTCCTTAGGCCAGGTACTAAAAACAATCCCTGCCCCGACACCAGAAAATCTGACCTTGAACTTGCCTCACTATTCAAGACCTTCTTCACCAGTTCTATTGCTGAGCTAACTAAGACCTTTACCAACAACAACACTCAACTCCACCCCAACCAAACATCCTCTCCCTCCTCTCCCCCCACTACTTTCGAACTCAAACCCATCTCCACCTACCAAATAAAGAAACTACTCTCTAAACTAAAGCCTTGCTCCACTGCCCCCAACAACATTCCCTCCTGCTTCTTAAAAATAGCCTCCGATGGTATTGCTCTCCCTATTAGCATCCTGATCAATAGATTCCTACTTGAATCCTATGTACCCAAACTATGGCGCTCTGCATATATTCTTCCACTTCACAAGGGTGGCAAAAACTGTAACATATCTAATTTCCACCCCATAGCCATCCTTTCCCCTCTCTCTAAACTCCATGAAAAATGCATCCACCTTCAGCTCTTGCCATTCCTTACCAAACACCAGTTACTCTCTGCTACCCGACACGGCTTCCACCCAGGACATAGTACCAACACCGCCCTTCTCTCCTTCTTACATACTGTCAATTTAGCCCGTGACTCCGGTAATTTAGTATCCTCAGTTCTGATGGACTTATCTAAAGCTTTTGATACAATCTCCCACACCCACCTTCTAAATTATCTGTCTGATCTCAATCTCTCCCACAAAACTCTCTCCTGGTTTTCCAGCTATCTTTCCGACAGGTCCCAGGCTGTCAAATGGGGCCAGGGCACCTCCACCTTCCGT
>NC_056732.1:101436315-101441315 GCF_019279795.1 Protopterus annectens
CATGACCTAACACCACAGGGCTAACAATAGCAAAGCCATAATGACATCAGTATGTCTATTTTGTGTTTTCAGGATTTTGAGTTTCAGGATTTTGGGCTTTCAGGATTTTGAGTTTTCAGGATTCTGAATTTTCAGGCTTTTGGTTTCAAGATTTTGATTTTCAGGCTTATGATGTTTCAGGCTTCTGAATGGGAACTATATATATATATATATATATATATATATATATATATATATATATATATATGTGTACATACATAGACATAAATTATCTTGTATTTTTCATCTATAGTTCATTGTCTCTCTAATGCTTTATTTTATTTCATCTCTACAATACTTTTGTAGTATACATTATCTTGTCAATGACATTGTATGATGTGAACTTTATCTCACTAAAACTTAAGCTGATATTGAAATTGTTCAGTATTATACAATGCCATGCCCAGACAGATAAACATAGATAGCTAGATATATAGGTAGATAGATAAACAGATAGATCAATAGATAGACAGATAGATTACTATTGCATACACTCAATTAATCATTGTTAGGTCAACATTTTCCCAGCTTTACTATCACATAAACAACATGATGCACTGAATAATTTCCCAAGTAAAACAGTCAAGGATATATAGTTGATTACAGTAATGTTCCACTAATGTATTACTTTTTCAAGAAGTGCACCTTTCGCTTGTGGAAAATACCAAGTTAGCTAGAAATGGTTATATGTCATTACCAGCTTCTCCTCATATATAATTGGGGCATGGTTGTTGTAATACATAAAAGAGCACAACATATTTAATTTATAGGTACATTTGAAAGCTTCAATGGGGCTCTCTGCTACAATTTTCAGATATTACTCTAGAATTGTAAAGTGCATGGAAAAATGTAAGCAGATTATTAATTATACTATTAACATTTAGCAGGGTGCTTTATTTATAGTAGGTAAATTTAACTCTTTGCCAAGATAAAAAAGATTAACATGGCAAATATAGGACATCATTAACAGGAAAACTAACTTGCCTTGGACAGATGTGAATCCATTATTACAAATCAAACCCATAATTTGAAAATAAAGGTTAATTACAGAAGTTTTGAGTGGCCTTTTATGGTTGACATTTTCTGAAATGGGTAGTTATTGATTCATTCATTTTGTTTCATTGGTTATTAAAAGAATGTTTAAAACTACAAATTTAAAACCCATTCTAAAAGGTGGTGCTGTATTATACAAGGAATATAATTTAATACAATCAGGAAGGTGAATCAAAGAACAAATACATGTATTCAATGCCCTAAAAAGTGTGTGCAAGTAGCCTGTTTTGAAAACAGCCCAAAGGTAAACTTAATCCTCCACTGGCCAGATGCATTTTCTATGAATCTGGATTTTCATGCTATTTTAATGAATGTGAGTTTTGCCGTTTCAGTGAGTATGAGTTTCAAGGACAGAGAAGTTTACTGCTCATGCTAAGTCTGCGTTCATTCCAAGACTGTATTGTTTGTTTAGCAAATTGCTATCTGTGTTTGTGTTATTTTATTTCAATATCTGTAAACATTGTGGAAGTAAATAAGAAAACAGTATGCACACTGATAGATTTGAACAGTGTGTATGGTAACTGGTGAGAAATAGCCAAGTAATGGAACACTGGAATGGCTGGGGAGCTGGCTGCTGCTGGAGGGTAGAGGTTGGTGCAAGAGGGGTTGCTCTGGGGGGGCAATCTGTTACCCTGCCTCGGGCCCTATTTGACCATGATCCAGTTCTGGTATTTAAAGTAAGAAATAAGTACACAAAAGTAGTTGCAGTTTAACTACATTACAAGTTATCTTTTTCTTCTTATGCATTTAAATGATTTAAGCAAATTACTGAAGTGGCTTTTTTTGGAGAGTGACCTACATGTGGGTGTGGCTCAAATAGGGTTGTTTTGTGAGTATGTTGTGGGTAGGGCGCAAGGGGCACTGTAGCACTACTTCGCCTAGGGCGCTATTTCAGCTAAGGCCGGCCCTGCCCATAGAACACTTAGATCTACCGACCAAAACCTAATCACCACCCACAAACCCAAGCGCTCAGCTGGTCAACTTCTGCTTTCTTTCACCTTAGCCAAAAAATGGAATGCTCTTCCCTCCACTCTTAGGACCTGCGATAACCTCGAAAACTTTAAAACTCTTCTTCATTCTCACCTTTACTCAAACAGGAAATGCAACTGTACTCTTCACCCTATACCTCTCAAGGTCTCCTCCACTTTTACTCCTGGTTAACCTCTCACCTAGCTAACCTTGCTCATTTGTATTATGTATATATAACTATACTGTAAAATCTAGTCTCAAGGCCATTTGCCTGTCTTTTACACCTAAACAAAATTGTAATTGTTTGTTTCTTTATGAATGCTACCTGTTTATTTGCCAGTAATGCAAAGTTTCTTAATAATTATTCATGTAACTATGTATTGTTGGAGCTTTTCTCCCCGGGCCTTCACTGAAAATGGGCTCCCCGAGCCCAGTGGACCTCCCTGGTTATCAAACTGGAATAAATAAGTAAATAAATAAATAAATAAAATGGGGTAATTTGAATACAAGGGCTGAGTCCATGCAGGACTAGTGCAGGAGCGGCTCCTGCATGTCCCTAGAGCTTATTCCTAGATCGCACGACAGACATATTGCCAGCACACCGTGCAGGGCTTGCTGAATCTGGGGGTTTGTCAATATTTAGAGTTTGGCTATTGTTAACTGCTAATACTCTGAACATTATATTTTTTTGTTAGTATTTAAGCTGTCAATATTTAGGTGTTTTGATCTTTTGCCATGCAGTGTGTGTGTGTGTGTGTGTGTGTGTGTGTGTGTGTGTGTGTGTGTGTGTGTGTGTGTGTGTATGTGTATGTATATATATATATATATATATATATATATATATATATATATATATGTTAGTTTTGCTTTTAGTTTTTCACTTATTCCAGGAAATGGCACTACAGTAGCATTGACCCACCAGAAAAGAACATGATTTTATTTAATGTTTGTGGATCCAAAAAAAGGACAAGTGGAGTCATATTACATCTTAAGTTTGTTATAGCAAAACAGTTTGCTAACTTTAAAGAATATACTACCTGTTATAGGCTAGCAGGCCTGGATGACTTCTTTGGACATAAAAAAAGCTGATATGCACATTCTTGTGCATTGTTTTCACACACACGTTTTAATAGAGCTGTTTTAGTAGAAAAGCTAAGTAAATTGAAAATAAACTCCTTTGTCACCTATTGGGCAGTGGCGGCTGGTGACCTCAAATCAAAGGGGGGCTGCAGGAGACAGCTGAATGGGTGGGGTCAATGGGAAGGGGTGTGTCCAACTAGAAAGGGGAGGGGCTATGTTCAAAACCACAAAAACTGTAACTTTGCCCTGCGTGCCAAACCGTCATTATGAGAGTCCAGTCAAGGCAAAATGAAGTGTAGAAGAAAAAAAAATATTTCAATGCATTGGCTGCATGACAGCTTACTTAATATCTAGATGGAAACAAAAAGGTTGTGAAGCATGAAAAAATAAATTACTTTTTAAATACATTACTGGAATGTCAGTCAAAATCAAGTATAAGAAACACAAGCAGCACTCAACTCAAACCACTTCTCCTTGCACTGCAGTTCTAATCATAATTTATATTCAGCTTTATTAAAGTACCAAGTAACATGCTGGAAGTAGCAATCTCTGTGATACCCCCACTTGTAAAAATGTTTCTTATCCAAAAAAGGCATGCTGCCTGACAACAACTGCCTAATTGTTTCATGGGGAAAACATGATCAAAGTAAAAAATGAATAGCAAACAAGAAACAAGCTCAAGATACATTGCTTAAAGGATTACTGCACAGGTTATGGACCACACATGATAGATTAGCATTCTGTTTAGTTTACAGGTAAAGCCTACAAAGATGATTACAAGTCTCCTACAAATGTAATGAGCTTCCTAAAATAATGTAATCCTGTCCTTTATTACAAATACTGTCATATGCATTTCAATACCCAAGGCTTATACGTTATCTAGTTATGTAATTATTCTCTGCATGGCAACAGCAGAAAGGCTTTCAGTGTTGGCAGTTCTTTAACAGTATGCTTATTAAAGCTGACTTGCATCTTACAATCTCAGACAAGCTTACCTGATAGTCATTAAAGCATTGCTACTTAAACACAGAGCAGCAGGCACTTTCTGAATAATAATAAGCATAAATCAACAGTATAAAAATATGACAGAAACCAGAACATTCTGCAAAATCAAGGACAGATGAAAAGCCACTGTAGTACTTGTGTCTACCTTGGATGGGGGATACCCTGCACATTTACACTGCATAACATCTCCTTGTCTTGCTTGGACACATCTAGAGTCACTACTTGGTGGAGGGGGGTGCAACAAGTATGTCACAATTTGAAATGTCTCTGGCTAACCGTGATGGCCCTGACACATTTGTCATACCTCTCAACCTCAGAGCAAGAAATCTGGACAAAGCCATACATAGAAGTGGGACAAAGGCCCAAAAATAAGGACAATTTTTAGATATTGCTCTTATAAATTTAGAAAGGTAATAGAATAGTAAGTCATGCATTAGTATGAATTTTCTGAAGGGTATGAAATCTGAAACTCAAATGTCTGTCATTATTTTCTAACTTCAGTCTTTAAAGATTTGCCACTAATTTGCCAAAAAACACAATTTTATAAAAAATGGACCAAAAATGTGATTCAAAAATATAAAATAGCTACACAATACAGCTGGGAACCTGTCAAAGAAGGGACATTTTTTTTTAAATATTAGTACTGCTAACTTGAGCAGCTGACAAAATAAAAGAATCTACATGCATTTCTAAAATAAAAGTAATCTATAACACTGATTATTGCAGTTATTTATTAATTGTAAACCCTCCACATTTTCTTCCAAAATTGCTATTTTGCAGAGGGATTATTAGGGGATGAGCAACATTTTGAGCCAAAATCGGGAACAGTTAAGAGGTTTGGATATGCCTAATTC